>NC_142133.1:22031705-22331955 GCF_024610735.1 Ursus americanus
CTTTGGCTCAGGTCATGATCCCAGGGTCACCCCTGGGATTGAGCCCCACCTCCGGCTCCCTATTTAGCGGGACATCTGTTTCTCCCCCTCCCTCTGCTGCTCCCCCTGCTGTGCTCTCTCTCTCTGTCAAATAAATAAATAAAATATTAAAAAGAAAAAAAATATATATATAGTAGACTTTATCTATTAACTCCAAACACTCATATACTTCCCTTCCCCTATACTCTCCCCACCATTCTCTTACTATAATCTAACCTAATTTCTAGCTAATTCAGTATTTAGTATTTACATTATTATATAAATGTTGTTCGTTGGTAAGCCAAGTAAGTGTATTTGACTACTTTTCTTTCATGGTACAAACTTTTGTTTTCTTTAGAGTTAAGAATTGCCTAGTTTTTCATTCTATCAGTTTTCTGTCAATCTAACCAAATGTTTCATTAGGTTTTCAGATGCTTATCAATACTACATTTAACATTTCAGATAATCTATTGATTATCTCTGTCCTCCTGCTCCTATCTTGGACTGGTTGATGCCTAGGTTGTCATCTGAGGACTGACAATCTTTTTTTTTCTTTTCTTGTCTTCCTTCCTTCCTTCCTTCCTTCCTTCCTTCCTTCCTTCCTTTCTTTCTTTCTTTCTTTCTTTCTTTCTTTCTTTCTTTCTTTCTTTCTTTCTTTCTTTTAAAGATTTTAGTTATTTGTTTATTTGTTGGAGAAAGAGAGAGAGTGAGAGAGCACAAGCAGGAGGAGCAGCAGGCAGAGGGAGCCTGCTGAGCAAGAAGCCCAATGTGGGACCCTGGGATCATGACCTGAGCTGAAGGCAGACGCTTAACCAACTGAGCCACTGGGTGTCCCTCAGGACTGACAATCTTTACTAGTTTTGTGTGACAGTTCCTGTTTCCCAGCTTCCATATTTTCTTCTTTTGGTCAAGTCCCTCATTTTGCTGGGCCCATCCTTCAGTAGCTTCCTGAGAAAAAATGTATGGGCATCTTTGCATAATTACCCTCATAGGTGATTGTTACTTAAGAATAGGAATAACATTCTAGGATGGAAATAGCTTCCCCGCAGAACTGGAAAGGCATTGCCTCATTTTTTTCTGAACTCTGTTGCTGTCAAGAAGCTTGATGCCTATTCTGATTCCTGATCCTTTTTATGGGATTACCCCCTCTCACAATCCCCTAGAAATTTTAAGTTTTTTCTTAGCATCCTGGAATTTTATTGTGTGACTTGGTGTAAATCTTTTTTTATTCATTGGACTGAGCATTTGGTGGACTTTGTGATCTGAAATTGCATGGCTAAATTTCATGTTTTTTAGTCCTGGGACCTTTCTTGTTTATTTGATGATTTCGTCCCATCAGTTTTTACTCCCATTTTCTCTTTCCAAAGTCCTATCAATCAGATGTTGGACATCGAATGATCCTTTAAGCATCTTATTTTTCCCCTTCTATTATCCATCTTTTTTTTTCTTTTGATTTTACTTTCTAGATTTCCTTGCTTTTATCTTCTAACAGTTTTAATGGATGCTTTTGTTTATTTCAAAACCACATTTTAAATTTCTATTTAATTTTAATTTATTTTTCTTGTTCTGATTATTCCTTTTTTAAAACAACCATCCTTCTCTTGTCTCATGACTATAATACCTTCTTTTATCTCTCTGATGATATCAGTTACAATTTTTAATAAAGATTTGTTTTGTTCCTTGTGTTATCTTTGTTTTCTCTGGGATTTGTTGTTGATGCTGGAGGTTTTCCTCAAATATCTTGTAGTCATTGGTTATCTACTTATATTTTAATAATCTAACAATCTTCTCCAGAGGTAAGTAAGGTATACTAATTTATTTGTTCAAATACATTTTATACTTACTAGACAGAATTTTATTAAATTCTCTATTTGCTCACATTTAATAGTGAGGCGAGCAATGCTTCTTTTTATGCACAGGAAATACTCACGTTTCTAAGTCCTTGACCTTTCTGAATGTCTACAGGGTAAACTGTCTGCCTGCTTCTTGGTATCCACCTCTTTGGGTATTTTGGGTTTAGCTTCTTTTTCTCAGCAATGTGTGTTACCATTATTCCGTCTGTTTCCTAGCTTTCAAAAATGTGTTGTTTTTCCTCTGCTGATGTTCATTTCCTATTTGCCCTTGAGGTTTGTACCATTTTTTGGTGGGATTCCCCTCCTCCCTAAAAGGAGACAAACACATCTAGTTTATCTGCCATATTTAACTGGAAGTCCCTTACTGGTTTTTGATTTTTGGTAGTCTGGCTCATGGATATGAAGATGTCTTTTATATCTCTGAAATATTAAATTAATAAAAAATGTTGGTTTTGATTGACCAGCATTATTTTCTTCCTTCCTCTGGTAAAAGCACTTGCTTCATTACTTTGAGTGAACTGTCCCTTCTCCAATCCTTGTGATTCTATGGGGCTGCCAGTCAAAGGACCTCAGCCCCTGACCACAAGAATGGGCATGTGATCTAATCTGGAAAATTGGTTTTACCCTCATGGGAATATGACTCCTGAGCAGAGACAAATAGAGACCAAGAGTATAAATGGTGCTGAGTTTTCTTATTGGTGACCCCTCGAGGGATGGCCCATGATTGTACTAGCCTGGGTCCTTTGCTGGACATAATGAAACCAACTTTGCTACAGCAGGAAAGAGATTTAATGGGAGCACATTGGTGGTTCATGAAATTTTGGAGAAGATTTTAGAATTAGATTCAAAGAATAATCGGTGACTAAGTGTGTTAGTTTCCCACTGTTGCTGTAATGAATTACTACAAATGTGGTGGTTTAAGACAACACACATTTATTTTATTATGGCCCTGGATGTCAGAAGTGTAAAACCAAGATCTGCTCCTTCTTGGAGGCTTCAGGTAAGAATCTGTTTCCTTACCTCTTTTCAGCTTCTAGAGACTGCCCCCTTCTTGCATCCCTCCTGTCTCTTGCTTTTGTTGACACACTTTCTCTCTCTCTCTCTGATCTCCTGCCTCCTTTCTATAAAGACTCTTGTGATTCCAGTGGGCCCATCCGGATAGTCCTGGATAATCTCCCCATCTCAAGAACCTTGATTTGATCATCTTCGAAGTTCCTTCTACTCTGTAAAGCAATATATTCACAGGTGCCAGGGATTACCACATAGATCTTTCAGGAGCCATTATTCAGCCCAGCACATCAAGGAGAGCTAAACAGCCATGAGCACAGCTGGATTCCAGGGCAGCGTGCTCATCAACCCCTGCTGCTGCCAACATTCAACATGCACAAACAACGCCATCAGCTGAGACCCCAGAGCTGACTTGATTCTTCCTCCCCGCAAGCAGGGTACTGATGATTCCTTTGTCATCCAATATCCATTCTCTTCTCTTCCTTAGTAATAGAATTTTCAGATAGTCATATGACTGCCCAGAATAAACACCTTCGCAGCCTTCTTGCAGCTAGACATAGCCATATGACTAAGTTTTGGGCTATGAGGTATAAGTGGAATTGTCTGATGGAAGCATATGAGACACTTCCACAAGGAGGTAATTGGGATTTGCCTGGTTCGTTATCCCTTCTTGTGTTCTGCTGCCATGTTGGACCATGAGGACCAGGGCCACACCTTAAGGATGGTGGAGAGTGAGGAGAATGAGCCTGGCTTACAGGGAACTTCATGAAGTAGGGCTGCTATACCAACTCTGGACATCTCCCCTTCAGGCTCAGTTTATGTGAGAGAGAATTAAAATTCTATTTTGATGAAGCCACTGCTCTCAATCATGTTTAATGGAACTTAATCCTAAGTGATACACTGAGGCTTTCTTGTTCAGCTCTTTCTTCAATTACGTGAGCTGCTCCAGTATCCTTCTCATAAGCTTTAGCTTTTTTTTTTTTTTTTTTTCCTTGAGTTAGAAGGTTACTGTTTCTGGGCCTGCTGGAAAGAATTGTATCAGCCAAAGGAAGGTTTAGAATGTCACATACTGATAACATCACAGTGATTCTATCATAGTCAGAAAACTGATCACTGAATCCTCCAACCTCACAGTTCTCAACTGAGGAGACACTATATACCCTTGGGACATTTTGAAAATTTGTTGAGCCATTTTGGCTTGTTAAAATGGTTGGAAGATGTGCTGGCATTTTGTGGGCTGGGGCCAGAGATGTTCTGCAGTGTATAAGACAAAGCCACACATCAAAAAATTGTTCTTTGAATTGAATGAGACTTTCACATGTCCCACAGGACTTTCATGTATGTATAAAATTGACAGTATCTGTGCCCAGAACCCAAGTCTATTTTATATGAAGCTTTATGTAGTTTTGACATATTTCTTAAGATCACTGAATTTCCCAGGAATGTACCTACTATGTAAGCCAAGAGAAGACTACACACTGTTTGCTGGCGAATGCAGGAGGCATTCACTATTTTGAAAATGCACGTCCCTGACAACAATGCTGCTTATGGTATTTGAGTCTCCAGTGCAACATGCTGTGAATTTGTGGCAGTTACACTCACAGTGATTCCTCCCATAGATGTAAGCTCTGAGTGTCTAAGAGTTTACATTCTGAGATATATATATATATAACACTTTACTGTAAGTGTATTTTATTTATCCTTTATTTTATATCTAGATTATTATACTGGCTTAAAAAGTGTTTTGTGTAAATTACCTATGAATTCCATTTCAGGAAAGCAGAGGAGGCATTACAAAATGCTTGTTATAAAAAGGGGGCATTGGACCTGAGAGTGCTCCGGCCAGTAAAAACAAGATGATGTACTAGTGCAAGTAACATCTGGGGGAAGTCGAGTCTGTTTCCCACAGCTGGTAGGTATGAGTTCTTTGCACCTTCGGAGACTCCTTGATAAGGCTCAGGGGCTTCGCTAAGCATCTTTTCTTAGCCCTCAACATTACTTTGACGCTGACCAGGCAGATCATGGATTACTCCTATCTCCCTCCAGTGGATTGTTTTGTAACTGACCTTGCACACCAGTCATCTCTGTTCAGCTTCCATAACATTCCCTCCGTGACATTAAAAGTCAGTATTTTTAGATGCTGAAACCAGATAAACCCACATAGAAAAAATAAATCTGGTTCCACTTTTACTTCCTGTACGGGATATCATTAGCATATTTTCCATACATGAATAGGAACTGTCGTGTACCATATGTTATTCATCATATGGCATTATGCCTGTTTCAAGGATATTTTAATATAGCACAAAGGCAAAAGGCTTAAGCTGAAATGCATGCTGTGCATTGTGGTTTAAACTTTCTGGTTATCACGAAGCCTGAGAAAGTTAGCTTTCTACATATATGCCATAGAATGAGCTCTCAATAAATTACCTAGAAAAATTAACTGAGCAGGAGAAAGTTTGGGCAAAATAAAAATAAATTATTAGAATTTTAGTTTAATTTTGGCAGGGCCTCAGAGATTTTGCGATTATAGGCCATTTTACTTGGTGGGCAAAGGAGAAACTGGGAAAGAGCCTGGCTAACAAGGAAGTAGGAAGCCATGATTTCCCAATTCTAGTTATTAAAGCCTTGAAAATTGGATGGTTGAAAGCACAATATTCCATATTGAAAATACTTTCATTAACTCAATAAATATTTCTTGAGGCCCCTTTATGTATCAGGCACTTTGCTAGTTCCCCAGGAAACAATGGCGAGCAAAGACAGACACAGTCCCTGACCTCTAGGAGTTTAACTATAATTTTTTAATGTTTAAAATAAAAAACCACTTATGGTTATATATTTACAAATAGAGATAGATACTACTAAAGAAAGGAACCTAAAACAAAGGAGACCGACCACCCTGGAATTTTTCCGGATGCGTCTTCCATCTTTCCGACCCTGTTTTTCTACAGCTTTCATCAATGGGCAACTCGTCCCTCTGCTTTCATGTTGGATTTGTCCAATCAGAGACATGAGCAGGAGGTTAGAGGGTGGGAGCACAGTAAGTCAGGCTATTTACTCTCCGTCCCTGCCAGTATAGACAGACTTCTTTCTTTGCTGAAGGGCACAGCTATTCCCTCTGAGTTCCCCAAACCCCGCATCTTTCCTCCTTTAGGTGAGGGGTAATAGGGCTTCCTGCTCTTGCTAGCCCAGGATGCTTCACCATAGCTGGCTGGCTTCCTTTCACGGGACCTATATCTCTGTAAATGGTCCCCTCGTTAAACTCATCCTAACAGCACCTGGACTGATACATTAGTCAGACCAAAGTGGGGTAGGGCTGTTGTTGGAGAAGAGAGCGCTGTAGGTAAAGGGAGGAGCGCTGGAGTGCACGTGTGTGTAGCTGGAGCATAGAGGGATAGGAGGTGAGATGATGCTGGAGGGCGAGGCAAGGGCCAAATCCTAGGTCATAGGACGTAGTGGATTCCTTTTTTTTTTTTTTTTCCTCTCTCTTTCTCTTAATTTTGGCTGCTCAGCATTTGAAACGCCTTCTTGTGTTTGGGGAATTCCCCACTTTAGGAGTGTTGGTGGGGGGCTGGCCGTCTTCCTGTTATGGAAGCTCACCTCCAGGTGGCTAGGTGTATTCACAGCCAATCAAGAACACCCACCCCATTTTTGGATCTGGAGCCAGAAGCAGAACAGTGAAGAATTTTCTTCTCCTATTGGCAGGTATGGCTGTGACTCGGGCAGTGCTTTCCAGGGTGTTGGCGGTGCAAGCTGTGGCATCCATTTCCTCAGCCTTCTGGGTGGCTCACATCCTTTTATTTATCTCTTTGTTGCCTGAATGGGCCAAAGTCAATTTCTTCCAAGAGGCAATATCCTTTTAATAAATTTCTTTGCTTTTTAAATCGGCCAGAATCAATTTCCGTTGTTGGTAACTAAGAAACCCGGTAACTAAGTACACTGTGGTAACGAAGAACTTTGTGCCTTAATGACCTGGCTCAATGTTTTGACCTTTACCATAGAAACAAAGGGAGGCTATTTAAAGCTTTTAAGCAGCAGGAATAGAGCAGTGGCAGTGACAGATCAAGTTTCATTTTGGAAAAATCTTTCAGACTGCACTGAAGAGGGTCTAGATTAAATGTAGGGAAACCACGAAATAGGTGATGTTGGTTTAGACCAAGGGGGTCTTGCAGCGGAGACCAAGAGAAGTGCATGGACCTGAGGATTGTGTAGCAAGTGAGCTTCTATGATTAGATGTGGGGGTGGTTTAGGAAAAGAGAGGCATCAAAGATAATCTTCAGTTTTCTGCTTCCTGAACCAGTGTTGACTCTGTAGATTCAACTACTTTAAAGCCTTGATCCCTACCAAGGACATAATGGTTGGTCAAAATTATTTTTTCATCCTTCTGTGCTTTATATACATGCATAAACTTGTTGGAGTTGGGTAACGAACTGCACATAAATTGTCTTCAGATCCAGACTCTGAATTCAGACCATGTTTCAATGCTTGGCTATCACCCACGAAGAGAAACACAGTTGGGCTCTGAGTCACACTGTTAAGTAGTATTCAGTGCTGAGGATTCATCTGCAACACTCACATCAACATATCCTTGGGCTCTTATGAGTAGGAGGAAAACCTTTTTAGAGAAGCAAGAATTAGGCTGCCGTCTGTTGTGCATGGGCTTTGCTCCTTACACATAACTGGTGAATAAAACATTTAACAGGTGGTAGCTGGAAAGTGATATGCAGCATCTCCATTCATGAGAAAACTCTAAATTTTGTTTTCTGTTTAAGGACATTGCTTAAATGCCCTTCTGGGCTTGTTTGTACAGCCTCAGTTGAATGAATTATAAAGTCCACTAGCATCAGCACTTACACCATGACCTGACAACTGGAAATTGAGAAACCGGTGTTTCTTACTGGTGTTCACAGCCTCCTTAATGGGGATCAAGCTATGTTTAATACCTCTTCCAAACTTGACTTATTTACAACTTTCCTCAACCAAAATAATAAAATTTCAATTTATTGTGCGCTCATTTTGTACCGATTACTCTGTCAACCACTAATAAATATATTTTTATACACCCCTCTCACATGATATATTTATTTAATTCTCATTCTAACCATGTAAAATAGGTATTTCTGACCCCACTTTACATATAAAAGAACTGAGGTCCACATTTAGAAATCCTAATCTGAACCCACTAATATGTTACTGGGCCTATGCCAAACCACTGTGCCACAAAATCATCTGACTTATCATTTGTTCCTCTCCTTTATTCTATGTTCCCTAACTGCTATCAGTCCAGAATCTATCAAATTGTTTTGAAATTAAAGGGATCATGTTATGTATTCTTATAGAGATAAAAGCGTAGACAAATAAGTTGGTGAATAAGTAGAGTGAGGATTTAAAGTAGTTAAGGAATTGAAAATTCAATGGGTTAAGAGAAGTCATCAGGATCTCTGATGAATCCAGGAAAGTTGGCCTAACACTTTTCAGTGGATTCTTCCATATGGATCCTATAAATTCGGGTGAGAAATAGGATCAGAAGCTTTCTTTTTTCTTTCTTTCTTTTTTTTTTTATTAGATTAACTCTACACCCAATGTGGGGCTCGAACTCACAGCCCTGAAATCAAGAGTTACATGCTGTATTGACTGAGCCAGGCAGGTGCACCTAGGATCAGAACCTTTTTAAAACATTATACAAGGGTTGCCTGGGTGGTGCAGTTGGTTAAGCGTCTGACTCTTGGTTTTGGCTCAGGTTGTGATCTCATGGGTCATGGGATCTAGCCCCACAAAGAGCCCTACATTGGTCTCTGCTGTCAGCATAGAGTCTGCTTGAGACTTCTCACTCTCTCTAAAATAAATAAATAAATCTTTAAAGAAAAAAAAAAACCCACCAGACAATCTCCACTACAATAAAGGGGAAATACTGGCCCTGGAGTCAAAATGCAGGGTTCGAATCCCAGCTCTGAATCCTAGGTTTATTACCAGTTGTATGAACTTGGGCCAATCACTTGACATCCCAGAGTCTCTGTCTCCTCAGATGGTAGCACCTTTGTTATGTAACATTTGTGAGTATTAAATGAACAATATTTATAGAAGTTATTTATCAACTATAAAGCATTACACAAATACAGATATTATTAACTTCCTCGAGGCCCTAAAGTTTGAATTTTTGGAAGTGAAGTCTAGGGCAAATGATGTCTGTGTTCCTATGAACAGAGCAGTGTTACTAACAGCACTATCAACCATCATGGCAATTTAAATTTTTGTTCAATCTTCACGTTTTATTTTCTTCTTGCAACAGCACTGTGAGACATTGCCAGTGTATAAAATTTACAGAACAAGAAACTGAAATAAGTTCTCCAGTGTCAGAGAGAAAATCAGAAATAAAATCAGGATTAAATTCTATCTTGCATTGTGCATTTCCCCTCTTTAGAATATCTTTGCTTAAGCCCATTTATGGGTAAAAAGCATCTGTGGTTAAATTTAGCAGATAATGTTGAAAGATGAGACTAAGAGAATATATTTAGAGAGAGAGCCTACTTAATATGAATTGTTATCTGCTAGCAAAAAAAAAAAAAAAATGGGTTTGAGGTATTCCTAGAACTCGGTCTAGCAAATTACTCATTAGTAAGGGGGAAAGTCTGTGAGAACTGTACCTAAAAATTTTTTAAAGCATCTCAATTTTGCATTTATATCTGAAAATGATTTTTTTAAAGTGATTTATTATTTCTTATGCAAGGTGTCCCATACTTATTGATATGTTTACATGGTGCACTAGCAAGCCATCAGTGGAAAGTAAAACTTAATAAAACAATACATAGTTGACTATCCAGTGATTCTTAAAAGTTAACATATGAATTTTTTGCCTTTCCCAGGGCGCCTGGGTGGCTCAGTTCGTTAAGCGTCAGACTCTTGATTTCAGCTCAGGTCGTGATCTCAGGGTCATGGGACCAAGCCCCATGTCAGGCACCATGCTCTGTGTGGAGCCTGCTGGAGATTCTCCCTCCTTCTCCCTCTGCCCCTCCTCCCCCCCTCAAATAAATAAATTAGTCTTTAGAAAAATAAATTGCCTTTTCCAAATATAGGTTGGAAGCCCAAATTATTTTATTATTAGCCTAAGTGCTTTGGTTATCTTTAGCATGAAATATTTTTATCTCTATTTGTATAACCCATAGGATTTAAGCAAAACATTGAGGGAGGAGGAGCATATGAACATTGTTTAGTGGAACATTTCATTTTACAGGTGTACTTTGGCTTGGAAGTTGTCCATTTGAATGTGTTACTGATAAGATGGCTTAGATTATTCTTACACTGTTACTGATATTTCTATGCGGAGGGATATTGATTTCTTGGGCTTTTCTATGCTTCTTTAGTCTTTTCATTCCGAAAGAGGAAGGATGACTTACTGTTTTGTTGAATTTGAGAGAGGAACTGGGCTTGCATAGTCCTATCCATTTGTAGAGACACTATTTGGTATGTCTTCCTAGCTTACAAAAACTCCTTGAATACTTCCTTGCTCCCAGGGTTGGGTTGCCAGGCAGCAGGATGCCCCCCCTCTGGCCACAGGCCACAGGCCACAGGTGGAGGAAAGAGCACTTTGGGCCAGTGAGACTTTCTCTCTAGAAATCCGAATAAAGAAGTAGAGTCAGTCTGGCCATGATACTGATGTACTGGCCATTGTTTTCCTCTTACGTGGATCAAGAAGAGAATGCTAATCTGCCAGAAGAGGAGGATAAACTAGGTCCAAAGAAGAAAACCACCTGCATTCTGATGGCTTTTCAGTTCTTATGGCCAGTTCTTTTCTGGGGCCTAGTTGAATTTCTAACATTAGATTCTATGAAACATCTGTGTCCTTACAATAAATCTTCTCTTCTTGCTTTTGATAAAGGTAGCTCTAGTTCTTTTCTGTTACATGTGCTCTAAGTATCCTAAATGACACATTATTTAGTGGTCATTAATAAAGTAAATAGTCTTACACAGGCTATTTGAGAAGGAGGCTGCTGGTACATGTATTTATTGATACAGCCATTTTAGGTGGTATAATGAAATTTTATTTTAAATATCCTTGTTTGGTTGAATTGATAAAACATTATTTATAATATGTAAAGAGCATAAGATATAGCCATGTAGATGGGGCCTATTTAAGCAAGCCTGGCCAGTTTTAGTAAGTAGGAATATATTTCTAACGAAGGAGTATTTTGTTATTGTTTTGTTCTGTGGAAGAAAACAATTGAATTAGTGAGAACAATTAACCAAATATTGATCAATGTCACATACTGGGGATCAGGAGTAGTCCATTCAACCTTGACAGGAATATCTATGAAATCCTTAAAATAAGCAAAATGAAATAAGTATGGTATTTAATGGTTGCTTTTCTTATTAGCTAAGGAATTATGCAAAATGGCAACTCTTATTGAGGCATAGTATAATTTATTTTATGTTATGGTGACTTTTTATCTCTGTTAATTAACATGAGTTGTATTTGTGCAAGGAATATAGGGATTGCCAAGATGTAGTCCGTGCTCCAGTGTCACTTGGAGTTTCAGAAATTGGAAATCAGCCAAATTCCAATTTAAGATTCCATTTTGCTGTATTTGCCATTGCCAACTATAGCTTCCCTGATAGTGACTGGTCAGCATCAAAACATGCCTATTGCTAGTAATCAGAGGGATGAGGTATGTCTAGAACCAAAGCAGGACAGAGTGTGATTCAGTTTTGTCATATATGAGGATAATTAGCCTGACATTCCCCACTCCCCAACTTTCCCAAGAACTTGTGTAAACATCTCCCACTGCCCAAATGAAGCAAAATTTGAGATAAAAGGAAAGATTCATGTGTTGCCACCATACTCAGAAACACACTGAAGGTGACCAGTTGATGCATGTAGGCCACTAAGGTTTTAAATCTAGGTATGTGACTGGCATAATTGTACTTGGCAAGTTATATGTGTTTAAAAACAGTGATGGCTAAAATATGCTGATTTTAACAAAAGATAGAGCAGACTGTGCTAGGAATAATTAATTTAGAATACTTATATGGGAAAAGTTAAAGCTCAAGATGTTTTACTTCTTAAGAAAAAACACGTCTGGAATCTGCAAGTGTCCAATGATAATAAAATGTTTTGTAATGAGGATTCTGAAATCCTAATATGAGTTAAATCATTGCAGTGATTTAAAATGAAGTCAGGGGTGCCTGGCTGGCTCAGTTGTTGGAGCATGCAACTCTTGATCTTGGGGTTGTGAGTTCGAGCCCCGTGTTGGGTGTAGAGATTACTTAAAAATAAAATAAAATAAAATAAATTGAAGTCAAACATGAGTAAGTGGTTTCATGAGAATGAAACTTACATTGAATCAGAGTATACTAGCTTCTGCTCCTGTCCATTATATTTTGTGCTTCTAACAAGCCACGATGCTTCTTCACTTACTTAGTTCATTTATGTGTCCTCAGTGTTAACGTGATTTAACGTATACTGTTCCAGAATTGGTGAAGACTATGCCAGTTAATCCCTCTGAATTTCAGAGAAGCCTTTTTTTTTTTTATAACTCTAGTTACTTTACAAACTGTACTCTAATTTTGAGTGATATGTAAGTGAAAATAAAATAAAATTCAAGTTACTTTCAAAAGGTATTCAGGGGCACCTGGGTGGCTCAGTTAGTTAAGTATCTGACTCTTGATTTCATGATCTCAGGGTTGTGGAATCGAGTCCCTCATCAGGCTCTAAGCTGGGCATGGAGCCTGCTTAAAATTCTCTCTCTCTCTCTCTCTCTCCCTCTGCTCCTCCCCACCCTAAAAAAAAGCTATTCTTTGCTTGGAAAATCCAACATGACTTCATGATAAAAACACTCATAAACTAGGACAGGAAGGGAATTTTCTCAACCTAATAAAAGACATCTACAAAAGCCACAGCTAATATCATACTAAATGGGTGAAAAACTGAAAACTTTACCTTAAGATTAGAAACAAAACAAGGATGTCTGCTCTCACTACTTTTATTTGACATTGAAATGGAAGCTCAAGCCAGAGTGATTAGGCAAGAAAAAGAAATGAGAGGCATCCTGATTGTAAAGGAAGAAGTAAAAATATCTTCTTTACAGATGACAAAATCTTGTATGTAGAAAATCTAAAGGCATCTATAAAACACTCTAAGAACTAATAAAGAATTTCAGCAAGTTTGCAGGATACAAGATCAATATACAAAAATCAATTGCATTTCTATATACCAGCAATGAAGAAATGATATCCAAAAATGATATTAAGAAAATAATTCAATTTATAATAGAGTCAGAAAGAATAAACTACATACATTGGGCTTCATGAGAAAAGAATAGATACATACATTGGGCTCCATGAGAAAAGAAAAGTCCTGCTTCAGAGAATACTACCAAGAAAGTGAAAAGACAGCTTATGGAAAGGGAGAAAATGTTTGTAAATTTTATATCTGATAAGTAACTTGTATCTAGAATATGTAAAGAACTATCACAACTCAATAATAAAAAGGCAGGGGCGCCTGGGTGACTAAGTCAGTTAAGCATCTGTCCTTGGCTCGGGTCATGATCCCAGGGTCCTGGGATGGAGCCTCCCTCAGCAGGGAGCCCACTTCTCCCTCTTCCTCTGCCCCTCCCCATGCTTGTGCTCTCTCATTCTCTCTCTCTCATGAATAAATAAAATCTTTTAAAAATAATAAAAAGACAAATAACCTGATGGAAAAGTGGGCAAATATCTGAAGAGCCATTTCTCCAAAGAAAAAATACAGATGGCCAATAAATACATGGAAAGATGCTCAATGTCATTAGTCTGCAGAAAAATCAAAATTGAACCTACAATGAGATACTACATCACACCCAGTAGGTTGGCTACAATCAAAATGACAGACAATAGCAATAGCAATTGGTGTCAATGTGGAGAAATTGGAAAAGCCATACATTGCTAGTGGGAATACAAAATGGGGTAATCTTTTGGAAACAGTTTGACAGTTTCTCAAAAGGTTAAACAGAGTTACCGTATGACTCAGCAATTCCACTCCTAGGTATATTCCCAAAAGAAATGAAAACATATGTCTATATAAAACTTGTATATAAATGTTCATAGCAGCATTATCACCCTATAATAACCCCAAACTGGAAATAATCCAAATGTCTATCAACTGATGAATGGATAAATTAAATGTGGGATAGGCATCCATAGACTATTATTCAGCAGTGAAAGGAATGCAGTAATGATTTGTGCATCAACATTGATAAACCTTGAAAATGTTATGAAGGGTGAAAGAAGGCAGTAACAAAACCCCACATGTTGTATGATTCTATTGATATGAAATGTCAAGAATGGGCAAAGCTATTGAGACAAAAGCTAGATTAGTAGTTGTTTAGGACTGGGGAAGGAGGAGTTAAGTGGAAAGTGAGTGCTAATGTGTATGGAGTTTCTTTAAAGGTGATGAATGTGTTCTAAAATTGGTTATGGTGATGGCTGCACAATTCTGTGAATATACTAAAAATTATTGAATTGTACATTTAAATGGGTGAATTGTATGATATAAGAATTACATATAAACTTTATATGGGGGAGAGGGAGCTGTATTAGGGTTCTCCAAAGAAAGAGAACCAATGAGATTGGTACATTGATTGATTGATTGAATATAAAGAATTAACTCACATGATTATGGAGTCTGGCAAGTCCAAAATCTGCAGGGTGGGCCAGGGGCTAGAGACCCAGGGATAAGCAGAAATTGCAGTTCATATCTGAAGGCTGTCTTCTGCACAATTCCCTCTTTTTTTTTTTTTAAAGATTTTATTTATTTATTTGACAGAGATAGAGACAGCCAGCGAGAGAGGGAACACAAGCAGGGGCAGTGGGAAAGGAAGAAGCAGGCTCACAGCGGAGGAGCCTGATGTGGGGCTCGATCCCAGAACGGCGGGATCACGCCCTGAGCCGAAGGCAGATGCTTAACCGCTGTGCCACCCGGGTGCCCCTGCACAACTCCCTCTTGCTCAGAGGAGGTCAGTCTTTTGTTTTATCCAGGCCTTCAATTATTTGAATGAGGTCCCCCCACATTATGGAGAATAATCTGCTTTACTCGAAGTCGACCAATTTAAATCTTAATTTCACCCAAAAACACTCTCACAGGAACATCTGGAATAATGTTTAACAACATATCTGGACACTGCTCTGGTCAAGTTGACAAAAAAATTAATACAAAGCCCTATTCTTCCCATTTTCTCATTGGTCCCAGAGACTGGAAAACTTTAGGAAAGGCATTGTTAATTTGTCTAAAAAGGAGTTCTAGATATAGCTTGCTTTGTACAGTAAAAGTTCAGTGGACAGTGTGTACCTGATAGATTAATTAGGCTATTAGTAGAGTTAATAATGGGAGCGATAAAAATAATTCTTTTTTTTTTCAAACTTTAGAATCTTTATTGAATAATCTCCAAACATGTAAGGCACATTTGTGCTAAGCAAAGCGTTAAGAGGGTAGGGGGTTTCAAATATAAAAACATAAATGAGTAATTTTCACCTCTTCCCCCAACCCTTTATTCCCCTCCCTTTTTTGTCATCAGTTGTTCTCTCTGTTTGAGGGCGCAGGAGCCGGCATGCTCCAGGAAGGAGAATTGGCAAAGTAAGAAGGTAGTGGAGATCCAAATATCTGGGGTGGAGCAAAAGCAATAGGCATAGCAAGAAATGGACTGAAACTCGGAGGTCGAGGAGATATAAAACAATGAACAGGAGGGCGAGACGGTAAACTGGGAGTACCAGAAGACAAGGGGAGAGGCCTTGGCCAATTCCCCACGGGGTGCGGGGGGTTGGCCTCCGGGTCGGAAAGAAACATGAGCCAGCCTTTCCTTGCCGGCCATTCTTGTATTTCCTGGAAGCAGTTCCATCATTACCCCTGATCTAACGATGGGGATATGTGGGGGGCCTCTTGTGGACCTCTGGAGGAAAAGAACCCCTGACCTCGTGGCAAAGCCGTGTATAACCTTGTATTATTGCCACCTCTCTCGGTGCCCCCACTGCTGACCCTTGGCCCCCCTACCATCAGTGCGGGAGGGCTGCCAGAGAATTCCTGGGACACATTAATAGAATCCTGCCCCCTAAGCCTCCAGCCTGCCAGCCTGCCAGCCCCTCTGGGCTATTTACTTCTGCTGTTGCTAGGGACTCTTCCGCAACAGCAGGTGGTGGCGCATAGGGGTGTTTGTGAGCTCTCCAACGGTGAACGGTGAACGGTCGACAGGAATGCAGGCTCCTTCTGTCCCGGAGGGGCGCTCCAGCTGCTCTCTCGCCAGGTCAGTCAGCACATTGAGGGGAGGTCTCAGCAGGACGCGATGGTGGCCCCAAGTCTCTGCATCATCTTTTGGCATGGAACTCGGACACTGGACACGTCGTCTGGGCGCGGCTCCCGCAACCCACGCTCATCTGCAACTACTCCATTGGGCGAAGGGGCATGCCCACCAAGGACATTTTCAGTACAAGCCATGAAGAAAGTTAATCAGGAAAACCTTCGTGAGGTGATGGAGAAAACCAGCTGAACGCCCACGTAGGCCAATTCAGTCTGGAGAGAGGGCTTGTGCTTCTGCTGTAGAGCAGCCTGGTAACTCGAATGAAGCCAGGGACCAACTGCCAAACATAATTCTTAATAATAAAATGACATAGTATCTACTTCTAGAAGTTTCCTTTTTCCTAAACTTTTACACAGCTAAAGGTTTAAAATGTCATTCATGTTGACATTTCTCCTTTTTATTAGCATATATATTTTGTGAGTTCCTTGTAGCATATATTGTGAGTTTTGCATTTAAAAATGTTTTTATTTTATTTTAAAGATTTATTTATTTATTTGAGAGAGAGAAAGAGCACAAGAGCAGGGGGAGGGGCAGAGGGAGAAAGAATCTCAAGCACACTCCATGCTGAGCATGGAGCCCGACTCAGGGCTTGAGGCCAGGACCCTGAGATTATGACCTGAGCCAAAATCAGGATGGCTGCTTAACGGACCCAGGTTCCCCCAAAGTGTTTTGATTTTATTATTTTTTTTAAATTTATTTTTTAAAAAGAAGATCCAAACATCTTATTTTATTTTTAAAGATTTTATTTATTTGTTTGTCAGAGAGAGAGTGAGCGAGCACAAGCAGAGGGAGAAGCAGGCTCCCCGATGAGCAAGGAGCCTGATGCAGGACTGGATCCCAGGACTCTGGGATTACCACTTGAGCCAAAGGCAGATGCTTAATGAACTGAGTCACCCAGAGGTCCCTGTTTTGATTTTAGATGCAACAATCTTTCCTAAACATTCACCAGGGCCAAGCAATGAAAATGTTCCCATCTGGAAACTCATACATTTAAACACAAGTTAAGCTCTTATTTCTTTGTATAAAGGCTGCTTTGTTTTTTATATAAAATATTAAACCTGGCAGGGAGCTTATATAAATGTGAGGAAAGAGTACTGGAAGGAGATACACCAAAGAGATAATAATGGGGAGATGAAAAGGGAACTGGAGCTGAGAAAATGGGGAAATTCTAAGTGGTCTTCAAACTTATCTGTATTATATTAAAAATTGATATGAAGAGTATATGCACTGATCACTTTTGTAATTAGCAATGAAAAAACAACATATCTCTTCTGATTCCCTTATTTTGCAGATTGCAGAATGTTGGCTTGGAGGAGGTCGTTCTACTGCTGGCAACAGAACTAGAAGCCAGGTCTCCTGTCGCTTAGTCCTATGCTCCAAACCATCGACCCAACCAGTAATGTACTACAAAGATCAAAACCAGCTTTTTTTCATATACTGAATATACAAAATATTAACTAGCCTAGAAGCTTAGTAGGTTCTTTTACAAAAATTCAATTGCAAGATTTAAATATGTGTTTTCTAATACCAGTAGGAAAAAAGACCAGAGTGCCTTGGAGAAGGGACTCTGAAGAACTGGTGGGCCTGGAGATGAGTCAAAGAAGGAGGAAAAGAGGGTAGAGAGGCATAGGGCTATGCTGGAGTGGGACTGGGGACAGACCAGAGTCACTTACCAGCAGTCAAACATGGCTCCTATGGTGTGTGAAAAAGATAGCACTTAGCAGTTGCCCTATATTGAGTCCAGAAAGTTCCCTTAGTGATTTTACATCTGTGAGCATGAAGAGTTAACTATTTCTAGAAACTGTTTTGATTTACCTCTAAACCTGAACTTGGGTTCTTAGGGTCTTCTAGATATACGTTACTTGGAAATAAAACAGTATTTAATTTTGGGGTGCCTGGGTGGCTCAGTTGGTTACGCAAGAGCTTCCAACTCTTGATTTCGGCTCAGGTCATAGATCTCAGGTTAATGAGTTCAAGCCCCGCAACCGCTATGGGCTCAGTACGGAGTCTACTTGTCCCTCTGCCCCGCCTCCTCTGCCCTTCCCCCTGCTCAAGCATGGGTGTTTATGCACGCACGCTCTCTCTCTCAAACAAACAAACAAACAAATAAATAAATATCTTAAAAAAAAAAAGAAAGCAAAAATTCAAGTATACACTTTAGGAAAAAGCCAGAGCCATTTACTATGTAAGAAGTAATAGTAATTTTTTAAAACTGTAGGTTTGTGCAATTCATCAGAAGGTATTCTTGCACTATCTTGGATCATCTCTTCTATTGCCATCTATTTTTTTTTTTTGAGAGAGAGAGAGAGTGTGCAAGCATGAGCAGGAAGGGGCAGAGGGAGAGAGAGAGAGAGACAATACTAAGTAGGCTCCACACCCAGCATGGAGCTTGACACCAGGGTCCATCTCACAACCCTGAGATCATGACCTAAGCCGAGATCCAGCTGGAGGCTTAACCGACGGAGCCACCCAGGTGCCCCTATTTTTTTAGTATTGTTGACACACATTCTTTTTTTAAAAAAATAATTAATTAATTTTATTTAGAGAGAGAATTGAGGGAAGGGGCAGAGGGAGAGAGAGAGAGAATCCTAAGCAGGATCCATATCCAGTGCATAGCCTGACGCATGGGGTCTCACAACCTGATCTCACAACCCTGAGATCACAACCTGAATGGAAATCAAGAATCGGGCACTCAACTGACTGAGTCACCCAGGCGCCCTGACACACATTCTTTGGCATCTTGAACAGATATTTATTTATTTTAGTTATTTAAACATTTTGTCATTTTAATTTTTCACTTACTTAAGACACCTCAACAAGCTTTTTAATTCCTGAAGTCAGAACTGCATTTTGCACCCCACTCCATGATGAGTATACAGTGTATGTATTGTTTGTTTATTGAATAAGCAGAGACTTAAAAGTGAAATTTTAGTGTAGTTTCATTTTTTAAAAAAGTTTGTTTATTTATAATCTCTATACTCAACATGGAGTATAGAGAGCTCGAACTCATGGCCCTGAAATCAGGAGTTGCATGCTCTTCCGACTGAGCCATCCAGGCACCCCTGAAATTCACTGTAGTTACTTTCTTTCTCTCTCCCTTTCTTTCTTCCTTCCTTTCTTTCTTTCTTTCTTTCTTTCTTTCTTTCTTTCTTTCCTTCCTTCCTTCCTTCCTTCCTTCCTTCCTTCCTTCCTTCCTTCAAGATTTTATTTATATGTCAGAGAAAGAGAGCACAAACGGGGAGAGCAGCAGGCAGAGAGGGAAGCAGGCTCCCAGCTGAGCAGGGAGGCCAATGCAGGGATGCAGGACTCGATTCCAGGACCCTGGGATCATGACCTGAGCTGAAGGCAGTTGCTTAACCAACTGAGCCACCCAAGCATCCCTCATTGTAGTTCCTATTTTTTTAAGATTTTATTTATTTATTTGACATTATAGTTTCTAAATTCACTTTATAGTAGTATCAAAATCAAATATCCCAAGCTCCAAAATGGTCTGAACGTGTAAAACTTAGTGTAGTTGGAGTTGATCACCTGTAGTTACCAACCATGCTCAATGTCTTCTTTGTAGTGGCAGATTATGAATTTCCTGCTCTCCTCATTAATACCAGTACCTTGGAGCCGCTACATACACATGGGGCTCCTCAGTTCTGTTTATTGCACTGCTGTAGTTTGTGCCCCAGAAGCACAGGAATTCTGGTAAGTTCTATCTCAAATGATTCCCATCTTAAAAGAAAAAGAGCCTGGTGCATTTTTAATTTTATATACTGCATCATCCAGTGTATACCTGACCGGAGAGCATTTCTATTTCTGCTTACACTTGTGCTTATCTGATGATCTGATCGGGTTCCTTGGGTTGTGACTCAGCTCAGTGGATTTCAGTCACTGATGGGTGTGGAGTGGCCGTCAACTGGCAGGTTGACTGGTTGCTGGATGATCGGGGATGGAATCTCTGGTGACCGGTGGTTGGCTGGCCCTCAGCTGAGGCAACAGGGAAGATTAGACTTCGTGTGTCCTATCTTCCAGGAAGCTCGCTGGAGATTCTTCACAGGGTGGTCACTGTTTCAAGATCTGTAAGAGAGCAAGCCCTAATGTGCGAGTCCTTTTCAAGTCTCTGCTTCCTTCATGGATGGGATTACAAGAGTCTCACAAATCCTTCCCAAAGCTCGAACTCTGCCTTGTCCTGGCCTGACACTCTTCTCCCTGAGTCCTAGCCCTGATCCAACAGTAATTAGGTACAGGGATATGGCCTTAAAGGATCTCTAATGATGGAGCTGAATCAATTTTCCTTATTCCTGTCCTAGTTGGGATACATAATTTGTACAAGTCTCTCGTAGTAAAAGTATCTTGTTATGAAAATAGAATGCTTTGTCCCTAGTAATCAAGTTTGAAACCTATGATTCTACGTTATCATGGCATTTCATGTTTTTAAGCTTCTTTTATGTATTTGCAGCCTGACTCCAGATGAAATTTTCTGGTACTGACAAACTTTCAGTAATTGAGTTGTAAGTTAACATTCTTTGTCTTATAAGCAAAAAGTTCATATGTGGGACTGATAAGCAATCACTACCTTCTCAGGGAGCCAGAGACTTGCATGCTGTGTTGTCAAGGCAACAGCTGCCCATGTCCTCCCAGCAACAGGATCTGTTCATACGCTATTGAAGCTAACACAAGTGTGAGTCTGCTGCCACAAGGCAGGGGTCAGTTTGCGAATGATGTCTCTCTTGAGGACTAATCAATAAGAGCATTACCTTCACAGACAGAGACCATAGAAATGGCAAACCATATGAAGCTGGCACATTGTCTTCCTTTCCCTTATATCCGAAGCTCTGATGACAGCACACCTATCTTTCTTTGTTCAGTTATGTTCTTTTTGTGAGCTGTAAAGATTTAAAACCCCATAGCTGACCCAGAATGTTCAACTGGGACAAGTCCTAATGCGTTGTCACTTTCAAGAGAAATCAAAGTCCTAAGTTGATAGAGAACAGCCTTTGGTGGAGTAATCAGTGGTAAACAGAGTGGTAGGAAAGAATAGTGAATCTAGAAGGATGAAAAGAAACAAGCGTATGTTACAGAGAATGACTTTCTACACTAGCAAATTAGGAGAGTCTGACCTTCTCTGAAGCAGCTGACATGAGGCTCTAAGGTCCTGCTGATAATAACAGGACTTCCACCTTCACAGACAAAAAAAGAGCACAATCTGGACAGAATATGCTCCCATACTTTCCTGGATCCTGGGAAAAACACCTTTTAAAAAAAACCCAAACCAAATTCTACATTCTAGGTGAAAGATGATACTGATGAATAAGCCTCCACTACTGCAAAAATGTAGGAATGATTTCTATGCTAACCTCCTTGAGATCCTAGAGACCATACCCATTTAAGGATTGTCCAAGGATTAGATTCAAATCTTAGTATTTGGTTTGTTTCTTAACTTATAAATAATGCAGATTCGATTTTCCTCTAATGGATCTGCTGGAAGTACAAGGGAAAAATCACAATCATTTAAGTGAGAAGTTTGATTATTCCTAACTGTTTAATAGCATTACTTACTAGGAAATGAATACCACGAGAATCAGCAAAAATGGGCTCCAACTTCTGGGGGCTTCCCCGCACGGTCAATTGCTTGCCTTGCGCTGCCTCCTTCCTGCCGTCCATGTCCAGCCAGAGCAAGGAAGGACCTTGGAGGCTGGTGCTTAGAGAATCCCTCACTGGGAAAACTTAAATATGGACTGTACATCAAAAGACACTATTAAATTTATGTCAGTTTTCTCAGATGTGGTAATGGCATTGTGATTATGTAGGTGAATGTTCTTATTTTTAGATGAGGCATGTGAACTATTTAGGGGTGGAATTTTCTGATGTCTGCATCTTACTTTCAAAAAAAAAATGTGGAAAAAGAGAAAAAAGGAGGGAGGCAGGGGGTGGGCAAATCCAAGCAAATGCACCAAAATTTAAAATTATTTGATCTCAGTAAAGAATGTATGGATGTTAATTGTACCATTTTTATTTTCGCTATTTGGGAAGTTTGAAAATTTTCAAAATAAAATGTTGGGGAAAAGATATATGTAAAATGAAATTATCGTCCCTGGCCTTTAGTGATTCTAGAAGTTTCTTTGAAACATTTTTAAAGAAAGCCTAATACCAAATTCTACATTCTAAGTGAAAGGTGATCCTGATGAATAAGACTTCCCTACTGCAAATATATAAGAATGATTTCTGTGCCAACATCCTTAAGAGCCTAGAGACCATACCTGTTTAAGGATTGTCTGTCCAAGTTTCTTTGAATCAGAACTGAGAGGCTGTGGGGCGCCTGGGTGGCACAGCAGTTGAGCGTCTGCCTTCGGCTCAGGACGTGATCCCGGCGTTACAGGATCGAGCCCCACATCAGGCTCCTCTGCTGTGAGCCTGCTTCTTCCTCTCCCGCTCCCCCTGCTTGTGTTCCCTCTCTCAGTGGCTGTCTTTATCTCTGTCAAATGAATAAATAAAATCTTTAAAAAAAAAAAAAAAAAAAGAACTGAGAGGCTGACACTCTATACCAGGCATCTGGTGGTCCATGCATTAGTTAGTTCAGGCATAGTTCCTCCAAAAACTAGAAAACAAATGGTCAGGAGGTTATTGTGGGCAGGACTTCAGGTAGCAGAGGGAGAGCCTAGGATGCTGGTTCATTGGCTCACTGATCTTACAAGTGCATGTGGGAGGTGGGGGGTTAAGCACAAAGTATTATCCAAAGAACAAACTAGAACAATCCTAAAATATGTATGGAACCACAAAAGATCCAAGATAGCCAAAGCAAACTTGAAAAACAAAAATAAAACTGGAGGTATTACAATTTCAAACCTCAAGTTATATTACAGAGCTGTAGTAATCAAAACAGTATGGTACTGGTGCAAAAATAGACACATAGATCAATGGAACAGAATAGATCCATGAGCATGGAATATTTTTCCATCTTTTTGTGTCTTCTTCAATGTCTTTCAAGACTGATTTGTAGTTTCTAGAACATAGATCCTTTACTTCTCTGGTTAATTCTGAGATAACGTATGACTTTTGGTGCTATTGTAAATGGAATGGATTCCCTAATTTCTCTTTCTTCAGTCTCATTGTTCGTGTATAGAAATGCAACTGATTTCTGAGCATTGATTTTGTATCCCACCACATTACTGAATTGCTCTATAACTTCTAGTAGTTTGGGGGTGGATTCTTTTGGGTTTTCCATATAGAGTATCATGTCATCTGCGAAGAGAGACAGTTTGACTTCTTCTTTGCCGATTTGGATGCCTTTTATCATTTTTGTTGTCTGATTGCTGTTGCAAGGACTTCTAGTACTATGTTGAATAATAGTGGCGAGAGTGAGCATCCTTGTCGTGTTCCTGATCTTAAGGGAAAGGCTTCCAGCTTTTCCCCATTAAGAATAATATTTGCTGTAGGCTTTTCATAGATGGTTTTTATGAAATTGAGGGATGTACCCTCTACCCCTACACTCTGAAGGGTTTTAATCAGGAAACGATGCTGTATTTTGTCAAATGCTTTTTCTGCATCTATTGAGAGGATCATATGGTTCTTGACTCTTTTCATTTGTGAATGTTGAACCACCCTTGCATCCCAGGGATGAATCCCATTTGGTCATGGTGGATAATCCTTTCAATGTACTATTGGATCCTATTAGCTAGGATCTTGTTGAGAATTTTGGCGTCCATATTCGTCAGGGATATCGGTCTGTAATTCTCCTTTCTGATGGGGTCTTTGCCTGGTTTGGGGATCAAGGTAATACTGGCCTCATAGAATGAGTTTGGTTGTTTTCCTTCTGTTTCTATTTTTTGAAACAGCTTTAGGAGAATAGGTATTATTTCTTTGTTGCCGGATTTCAAGCTGTACTACAAAGCTGTGATCACAAAGACAGCATGGTACTGGCACAAAAACAGACATATAGACCAATGGAACAGAATAGAGAGCCCAGAAATGGACCTTCGGCTCTTTGGGCAACTAATCTTTGACAAAGCAGGAAAAAACATCCAATGGAAAAAAGACAGTCTCTTCAATAAATGGTGCTGGGAAAATTGGACAGCTGCATGCAAAAGAATGAAACTTGACCACTCTCTCACACCATACACAAAGATAAACTCCAAATGGATGAAAGACCTCGAATTGAGACAGGAATCCATCAAAATCCTAGAGGAGAACATAGGCAGCAACCTCTTTGACATCAGCCAAAGCAACCTTTTTCATGACACATCTCCAAAGGCAAGAGAAACAAAAGAAAAAATGAACTTGTGGGACTTCATCCAGATAAAAAGCTTCTGCACAGCCAAGGAAACAGTCAAAAAAACTAAGAGGCAGCCCACAGAATGGGAGAAGATATTTGCAAATGACACTACCGATAAAAGACTGGTATCCAAGATCTACAAAGAACTTCTCAAACTCAATACACAAGAAACAAATAAACAAATAAAAAAATGAGCAGAAGATATGAACAGACACTTTTCCAATGAAGACATACAAATGGCTAACAGACACATGAAAAAATGTTCAAAATCATTAGCAATCAGGGAAATTCAAATCAAATCCACATTGAGATACCACCTTATGCCCGTTAGAATGGCAAAAATGGACAAGGCAGGAAACAACAAATGTTGGAGAGGATGTGGAGAAAGGGGATCCCTCCTACATTGTTGGTGGGAATGCAAGTTGGTACAGCCACTTTGGAAAACAGTGTGGAGGTCCCTTAAAAAGTTAAAAATTGAGCTACCCTATGACCCAGCAGTTGCACTGAGTATTTACCCCAAAGATACAGATGTAGTGAAGAGAAGGGCCATATGCACCAATATTCATAGCAGCATTGTCCACAATAGCTAAATCGTGGAAGGAGCCGAGATGCCCTTCAACAGATGACTGGATTAAGAAGATGTGGTCCATATATACAATGGAATATTACTCAGCCATCAAAAAGAATGATTTCTCAACATTTGCTACAACATGGATGATACTGGAGGAGATAATGCTAAGTGAAATAAGTCAAGCAGAGAAAGACAATTATCATATGGTTTCAGTCATTTATGGAACAGAAGAAGTAGGAAGATTGGTAGGAGAAGAAAGGGAAGAAGAAGGGGGGGTAAACAGAAGGGGGAATGAACCATGAGAGACTATGGACTCTGGGAAACAAACTGAGGGCTTCAGAGGGGAGGGGGCTGGGGGAATGGGATAGGCCGGTGATGGGTATTAAGTAGGGCACGTATTGCATGGTGCACTGGGTGTTATATGCAAGTAATGAATCATGGAACTTTACATCAAAAACTAGGGATGTACTGTATGGTGACTAACATAATATAATAAAAAATATTATTAAAAAATCCTATTGGGATTTTTTTTAATTATATAGAATCTATAGTTGTATTTGGAGAAATTGACATCTTTATGAAAGCAAGTTTTTAATTTGTAAACGTAGTGTATCTCTATTAGGTCTTCATTAAGATCTTTCAATAAATTTTTAAATTATTTTCACAAATAAAAAAAAATGGAACAGAATAGAAAGCCCAGAAATAAACCCAGAATTATATAGTCCATTAATCTTTGATAAAGGTGGAAAGAGTAAACAATGGGATAAACACAGTCTCTTCAACAAATGGTGTTGGGAAAATTGGACATCTACATGCAAAAGAATGAAATGGACCACTTTCTTACACCATATACAAAAATAAACTCAAAATGGATTAAGGGCCAAAATGTGAGACCTGAAACCATAAAAATCCTAGAAGAGAGCAAAGGCAGTTATCTCTTTGACATCCATCATAACAACATCTTTCTGGATAATATTTCCCGAGGCAAGGGAAACAAAAGCAAAAATAAACTATTAGGACTGCATCAAAATAAAAGCTTCTGCACAGTAAAAGAAACAACCAACAAAACTAAGACAACCTACTGAATGGGAGAAGATATTTGCAAATGACATCTCTGATAAAGGGTTAATATCCAGAATATTTAAAGAATTTATATAACTCAATACACAAAAAAACACACAAAACCCAAACAATCCAATTAAAAAATGGAAGAAGACATGAACAGACATTTCTCCAAAGAAGATATACTGATGGCCAACAGACACTAGAGAAGACGCTCAACATCACTCATCATCAGGGAAATGCAAATTGAAACTACAATGAGATATCGCCTTACACCTGTCAGAATGGCTAAAATCAAAAACTCAACAAACAACAAGTGTTGGTGAGGATGTGGAGAAAAAGGAACCCTTGTGCACTGTTGGTGGGATGCAAACAGGTGCAGCCACTGTGGAAAAATAGGTTCCTCAAAAAATTAAAAATAGAACTACCATATAATGCAATAATCAAACTATGGGTATTTGCCCAAAGAATACAAAAACGGTATTTCGAAGGGATATATGCACCCTATATTTAGTGCAGCATTATGTACAATAGCCAAATTATGGAAGCAACACAAGTATCCATCGGTAGATGGATGGATAAAGAAGAAGTGGTATATATATGCAATGGAATATTATTCAGTCATAAAAAAGAATGAAGTCTTGCCATTGCAACAACATGGATGTATCTAGAGGGTACGATGCTAAGTGAAGTAAGCCAGTTAGAGAAAGACAAATACCATATGGTTTCACTCATACACGGAATTTAAGCAACAAAACAAATGCACAAAAGAAAAAAAAAGAGAGAAACCAAAAAACACTCTTAACTACAGAGAACAGTGGGTTACCAGAGGGGAGGTAGGTAGGTAGATGGGTGAAATAGGTGAAGGAGATTAGGAGGGATCTTGATGAGCACTGAGTAATATGCAGAGCTGCTGAATCCCTGAAACTTATGTAACTTATGTAACTTATGTAACTTATGTACACCAAAACTTATGTAACACTGTATGTTAACTACACCGGAATTAAAATTAAAAGAAACAACAAAGAACGTAAGGTTGAGGAGATTAATATATTTCTCTTTTCTCTATTTTGCTGCATCATTTGCTGCAACTAGTAGAGCTATTTAAAACTATCATCCATTAATGTTTTCTACTAAATTCTGCTGCTATTAGATGACAATCTAGAAACAATGGTTTTTCCCAGAGACAGGTTTTTGTATACACTATTGTATGTAAGTTATGGTAGGAAAGTTCTGGGAGCCATTGTGACTTAGATATAAATCTTCAATGAAAATGAGGCATTTAAAAAATAGGATCTTAATCCATGGGAAAGTCCAAATTTAAGAAAACACACTTGTAGTTGTTTCAAGACAGACATATAGTTCAGAAACCAACGTGTATCCTGGTATTCACTAGTGCTAACTATTCCTCATCTCTTTGGCATTGCCATGCTAATTTCTTTCTTCCATACTTCTTGCCATTCTCTTGCACTTCATTGTTGCCACCAACTCTTCCTTAAAAGTGTTGCCTAAGACAAATGGATGAGTCAATAGTGGATAAATGGATGGACAGATGTATAGATAGGTGGTAGGATATTAAAACTGAAGTTTTAACTGGAACACCAAAATAAAATAGGCGTGAAATGCCAGAGACAGATTCCCATACGTGGAATTTACAAGGGAGATTTTCTCAAGACTCTTAGACCAAGGACATAAAGAGGTGGGGGAAAAAAAAAGTGGGATGATCTTCGAGGAGCCCATGAAAATGACCCATCAGAGAGCCAACCTATTATTTTTTAAAGTACTTTATTTATTATTTATTTGAGAGAGAGAGAGAAAGCACGAGCCGGGGTGGGGGGCAGAGGGAGAGGGAGAACCAGGCACCCCAGCTGAGCAGGGAGCCCAATGCAGGGCTCAAAATCAGGACCCTGGGATCATGACCTGAGCCGAAGGCAGACACTTAAATGACTGAGCCACCCAGGAATGCCAATGCTAACTTATTAGATATCTGCCAGGCCAGAGAGCATACAGTCTCTCCTCCTACTCCACCCTCCCCAATGCCTTGCAGGGGTCTGAGATTGGCCTGAAAACTGAGGTTGGGGATGGAGGTGGAGGGAGAGAAGCCAACCACGGCCCCCTCTCTCACTGAAGGTTTTCAGTCTGCAATAGGACTGAACTGGGTAGAAAAGAATCCATTCATTCATTCATTCATCCCAATCTCTACACCCAACATGGGGTTTGAATTCACACCCCAACATCAAGAGTGGCAAGCTCTATCAAAATGAGCCAGCCAGGCACACAGGAAGAATCACCTTTAAATGAAGTTCAGAATTCTGTGTGATATCTTGGACTGGAAATTCTAATTATGAATTAAGACTGTGACTTAAAGTGACAATCACTTAAAGTGAGAGTGAACGACCTGTTAATTAAGATTGAACTGAAAAGTTATGGACACAGCCACCGTTTCCATTTCAGATCAGGGGAAAGGTTGTCCCTGCTTAATTCATGGTAAAGAGCACATGGAAGACAGAAGTAAAGTTGTGTTTGATCACACACATCCCTGATGCTCAGCTCCAGTGGTCATGACCTAATTTTCTGTTCTGCCTGCAGTGCCATTATTCTGAGGCCGTGCACCCCACAAGTCGTGCATTCACCTGGCTGCTGAGTGTTAGATGATGGATAGATGAGAAAGTAAGAAAGATGAGATAGTAAGAGAGATTGATAAAGTTAGTTAACAGAACTTCTACTCTAACAATTCTCAGATGTTTCTAGAGATGCCCTGGAATGATGCAAAAAGGGGTTGAGAATGTTCGTCTTATTGCTAGACCATGAACTCCTTGAAACAAAGGACTGGTTCTTAGTCATCTTTACTTCCCAGGGTTTACTTCGATCGCCAGAACACAGAAAGAGCTGACAAACTCTCTAAATGGTTAATGTGCCTTAAGTAACATTACTAGTTAAATCAGTATTGTTGATTTTTTAACTATATATTTAGGTAATATTAATGTTATTGAATTATTACTATTTTTCAATGTGAGAATTTAATCCTCCAGCATATCATTTTAATATGTTCCTCAAACCATAATTTGACACTTTTTTTTTCACTGAAATGTAACTATAAATCTTTGTACATCTCTGCATCATTGCTTAGTAACTTAATGGAGCCACAAAAAGAGAAAATCCTAGGAATTCTCTTGTTGACATCAAGCCTGATTACACTCTGCTCTCCCCTGTCCTTGCCCCCTTCTGTCCTGCCATTCTTGCCCACGAACCTCTTTTGCAGTCAAACTGGGCTTTGACTGTGTTTCCTGCCTTCCTGCCTCATGATTTCCTCCTGCCTAGAGTGCTCTTCCTGTCCCTCTTTGCCCTTAGCCCTCCCTACTCTTGTATCTTAATAGATCCCTCATAACCCTGTTCCATCTTCTCTACAGCGTTGTCCTGGGCCAGCCCAATACACAGGGACATCTTCCTCTGACTCTTGGGGGATCTATCGGGCTACATCACTCAGGAGGCATTAACTTGTTAACTTTTTGTGTGTATTTGCATGATTTGACCATCTGGATTTTGATGTTTTGAGGGTAAGGATTCTGTTTTATGTTATTTTTGTTTGTTTAAAGATTTTTTTTTATTACTTAAGTAATATCTACCCCCAACATGGGGCTCGAACGCACAACCCCGAAATCAAGAGTCACATGCTCTACCAACTGAGCCAGCCAGGTGCCCCAATTCCTTTTTAGACAATTTGATTTCCCTCACATGCCTTGGACATAATAAGAACTGATATAATTTGACTTATTTAGAATTGATTTTTCTACTTTAAAGTAGGCAGAGAAATAGTGCTAATGTTTCTCAAAAGGCAACACTCAGAAAAGGCAGCCGGGAATGATTGAAAGTGTGAATGTTATTATATACCCTGATTAAAATTCTCCAAGCAATTCAAAGTATTTATTGGGTGAATAAATGAATAAAATAAACACTGAATATTGATTTTGTACATATGTAATATAACTATATTGGAGGATGGGGGAAGAATGTGTATATTGGCATGGGGTGCACAGGAAGAAAGCTAAATCTTCATCTTCCATAGTAGTTAGGAAATCGATATATAATTTCTAAAATGGAAAAATTCAACAAAATAACAGTGTAAATATGTTATTTAGGATCATGGAGGTAAATAACAAAACAGCAAAAAAAAAAAAGTACAAAAAAGTGGTTACCTCTGTAGACTTTTTATCTCTTGGGAGCACATCTCACTCTCTTGATTTTAAATAAATACATTCCCAATCCCAGATTTCTCAGTTTCTCTTTCTTTTTATGTCTTTAGGATATGTCCAGCTGGGTAAACAGCTTACAACTTATTTGCTTAAAATCTGAGCTCATCTCTCCCCCTTCTACCATACTGAGAGGTTTCTATAAGTTTGCATCACTCCCAGGGGCATCATTTGTTATTCCTTCCTCTTCTTTTTCTGGACACTCAACAAGTATTTATTGAATGCCTATGATATCTGAGCCGTTGTACTAGATCCTGGATAAGTAAGTAATTGATAAGTAAGCCCTCGCAGTTGAGATGATTCTTCTCCAGTGTTCCTTTGGTCTGCCTGCTTTGTTTTGTTTTAGTTTTTGCAGTCCCTTCCCTAAAACAGATGATAGCTATTGGTTCATCGCCCAGGGAAAACAGAATTATTCATTCTCAGGCTATGAATATAAAAATCTTGGCAGTCATCTTGAGGTCAGGTCAGAGAATATGGGCCAGTCAGCAAACATCAGTCAACACTGTTGGGAAACTGTGAAGTATATGTTCAATTGCTGTTGGTGGGTCAGGTGCATCGTGCTGTAAACAACATTTGTATATTTCATTTGTTCATTCAATATTTTTTTATTATCTACTATTTCTAGGAACTGTGAAAGTAATGCAATACACTAGGATCACAACTGAATATAATACACGACCGTTGCATTTTTTCATATATTCCACATGTACTTGTGTGTCTAAGGCAAATAATTGAACATAACGTGATGAGTGTCCTAATAAAGGTATGAAAGAATTGCAATGTGACCATGGGAAGAGAAGAAGCTGATCCTACCTATCAGGAAGAGTCATGGATGGAATGAAGCAAATCGCGAAAGAAAAGTAGAGTCTGGCAAGAGGAAGAGTGTGTGGAGGCATAAGGTCATGAAGGGGGTCTGTCATCTTTGGGCAGGGGCAAGTGACAAGTAGGTGAGGGAGGGAGTGAGGGGGAGTGAACGGAGAAGTAGGAGGGGCCAAGCTGGGAAAAGCCTAAACATGAAAAGAATTTTAAGCAGTGAAATGACATGCCTTTTAGAAAGATGTGGTGTGATGTGGGTGGGAGGGGTGTAGGGGAGACTGGAGAAAGGAAGAGCAGTTGCGAGCTTTTTGTAATAGTCCAGGTGAGAAATGATGAGCCCCTGAATAAGGATAGTGACCATGGGGAAGGAGAATGAGAATGACTTTAAAAGCTGCGTAGGAGATAGAATTTACGGAACCTGGTAGATATATAGGGAAGGGAAGCGGAGGTTATGAATCAGGTTTCCAGCACAGGAGCTAGATGGATGAAAGAGGGAGAACAGGTTTATGAGTGAGGGAAAAAAAAAATGGATTTCGTTTTGAAGACGTGGAATTTGTGGTCCTAGGGGACAATTGATTAGAGCTTCTTAGAGGCACGTGTGAGTATGTGAGATGTGAAAGAGAGAAGAACAGGGAAGGAAACTACATAGGATAAGGAAGGAATAATGAAGTGATAATGGGCGCCGATCATCAGGAGAGGAAGAGATGTCGGCTTCCTGGAGATCAGTCAAGAATACGTTTGGCACCCAGCTGATCCAGGGCATCTCTTCTTTCTTGCCTGCCCAGTTTTGATGGTAAGCAGGCAATGTAGCCAACATAACCTGAATAGAGCTGGATCCTTAGACTCAGACCCCTCAGGGATGAAGGTCAAGGATTCCCCCCCTCAACAACTCCAGGCAAGCCATTTAGACCGGCAGAATTGCTAGCTGAGGGAAGGGGAATCCGGAATTGGAAGTAGAGAAGCGAAATGGAGTATCTCAGATGTGGTTTTGAGAGCACCTGAAGAGGCAAGGGATGTCATCCAACTCACCAACGTTTTCCCAAGTTTCTCCAAACAAAGGAAACAACCAGAAAGCTGAGGGAGATAATTCCAAGTAGAATGGATTTACTATAAGAAGTAAGTGAATCCAAGCGTGGTAGGGGTGGGCTGTGATGGATGCCATGGTGCTCTGCTCGCCTCCCGACCCACTTCAGAACCAAACTGTCCAATTCTCCAGTTGCCAGGAGTATTGACTGCTGACAACTTCCCTGCAAGCCATTCTCTGGAGAGAGTCTTAGCTGTCTAATTTTACATCCCCGAGCTCACACACAAAGACTGCTCAATGGCAGGGTGCAAAGTCCCAGCCGCTTGTTTCAATTCTGAAGGACAGCTCTGAAGAGCTCTTCCTGCCCCAGAGCTCCTGAGACGGGCAGATACTTCTGTTGCAGCTGCCCAGCAGGTCACCTCCTCCTGCAGTTCAGTCCAGCAGCGTTGTCACCAAAGCCTTGCACACAAGTCTCTGCCTCAGAGTCTGGTCCCAGGGAGCCTAACCCGAGACGTGAGGGCAATGCAAATGAGCAAAATCTTCCCTTTTCATAGGGGAAAGTCAGCAAATAATACCTGAAGGCGATCAGATCAATATATAAAGGTGTAAGCATATTATCTAGAGTTAACACAGGCAACCACCAGAAGAACTACAAATAGAGATGAAGACAGTACTGTCCTTGTAAAGTCACTGGGGATTGATCAGTGGGAGGCTTGCTTTTCCTCCTCAGATTTGCTGAATTACCTCATTTCATATCATGTGCAAATAGTACTTTGATTCAAATCTAATTTTAACATAGAAAAGGACTCTTAGAAGCAACGAATTGTAGAGAAGTAGTGGAATGAGGTCAAGAAGTAATGTTCACATTCAGAGGTTTGGAATTCGGATGTTTTGTGTCTGACTAATCTGGTTTAGGTCATTTACTCTTTCAGAGCCTTGGTTTTCTCATCTGGTAAGTGGGAATAATAATAGATATTGAAATAAAAACTACACGGAGTATGGTGAGGTATAAATAAAATAATGAAAGTGAAAATGCTTAATAAAGCCATAAAAAGCCATATTTATATGGGAGAACGGAATACATGTTACTAGCCAGGTACTAGAGAACACAAAAGAGCAGTTAATTCTGGCAGTGGATGAAAGACCTCATGAAGACTGATCTCTTGAAGTTGTCCTGAAGACTGAAAGAGAATTTTGATAGGCAGAGAAGGAGGAGTGAGGAGGAGGGGGATTTTATTTTATTTTATTTTTGAAGTAATCTTCAATTCCTTTTATCAAGCTAAACCATGGACATAATTAAAAGGTGTCAAGTCAGAAGGGTTTATACTCTCCTTCACCTCCTTCAAGTCTTTGTTCAAATGTCATGCTTTTCAATGAGCCCTTTCCTGAACATGTTATTTTTATCCGTAACCTTGGCCCCACTCTAAATCTCTCTTACCCTACTTTATTCTTTACTCATTGCATGTATCCACTTCTAACATATTACAGCTTATTTATTCTTTCTGTGGGTTTTTTTTTCTTTTTTAATAATCTCTACGTTCAGTGTGGGGCTCGAACTCATGACCCTGAGATCAGGAGTTGCATGCTCTTCTGACTGAGCCAGTCAGGCGCTTCTTGTATGTAATTTTGTTGTTGTTGTTGCTCTTTCTTCTCACTGGAATGTGAGCTTTAGTAGGACAGGGATTTTGATTTGTTCTTTTCCTCTCCCAAAAGTGCCTAAACAGTGCCTCATACATTGCAGGGACTCAATGAATATTTATTGAATAAATTAAAAACATAAAACAATCTTTTAAAACAGATTTTATTTATTTATTTATTTGAGAGACAGAGAAAGAGAGAATGAGTGTGGGGTGAGGGGAGCAGAGGGAAAGGGAGAGGGACAAAGAGATTCCACAATAAGTGTGGAGCCTAACGTGGGGCTCGATCTCATGACCCTGAGATTATGAACTGAGCTGAAATCAAGAGTCAGACGCTTAACTGACTGAGACACCCTGAAATCCCTAGACATAAAACAATCTTGCTCGTTCCACTGCTCTCCAAACCCTATCACATTCCTCAGAGACACCTGCTTCATAAATAAATAAATATATAAATAAATAAACAAAGAAAATAGTCTGTTCTTTTGGAAAATTTCAAATATACATATATAAAAGCAGAGAGAATAGTACAATGAATCCCATGACCCCTTCTTCTATAATTATCAACATTTGGCCAGTCTTGTTTCTCTATCTTGCTATATTTTGGGTGTATGGGAGATTGGCACTGGAGTATTTTAAAGCAAAGCCCAGGCATCATGTTATTTTATGTAGAAATGCTTCATGATGCCTTTAACTACAAAGGTATTTGAAAATGTAACCTCCATGCCATTATTGTACCTAACAAAATTAATGATTTCTTCTATCATCATCTTATATCTGAATCATAATCCAATTTATCTAATTGTTTCAAAATCATTCTAATAAGGATCCCAAAAGAAATCTCCACATTGAATTTGTTTCATCTCCTAAATTTCATTTATTTTATAACTCATTTCTACCCCCGTACCATCGATTTGTTAGAGAAACTAGGTCAGTCATCTTGTGAAATGTCCCATATTCTGGATTTGACTGATTGCTTCCTTGTGGTGTCCTTTAACTTGCTCTCTGGAGGTAACTACTTTTAGCAGTTTCTGTTTTTAGTTCTTTTCGTGATTACCTTGATATCTCTAAATGAGTGTTTCTTGATTTAGACGTCATGATGTGTGCAAATTTAGCTTGCTTGCCCTGCCTCTCTCCTTTGCTGTCTCTCTTCTCCCAACATAATTTTGTCACGAATCTCTATTTCTTTCACCTCTTTAATTTCAGACAATATTCTTGAACCTCTATCTGACATTCCATCAACCAGGAGAGCATCTCTCATTGAGGGTGATCGTGCTTGGATGGGCCCCTTTACCTGTTCTTCTTTCCTTTTATTTCCCAAACTTTGTTGGCAGCAAATCTAGTTTTAAATTTTCTGGCTGGATAACATTCTCTTCTGTAATCACAATTTTGTCTTCTGTGATTTGTCTATTAGTTTATTCTTAAATTGTAAAAATTAAATGCCCACTTACATTATTGTGGCTTTTCAGGCTTAGTTCACTGCAGAGCCAAAAAATACCCTTTGAATTCCTCTTTATGCAGTCAGTGTTAGAACCCCTGTAGCAAAGAATGTCCTCTAGTGTCACATTAAAATAGATTTCTCCTTTTTTTACACTCCACCAATTGCACAAAATCGTGCCACATTTTAACTTGCTTTGTATTTGGTACGTGCCAGGAATGATGTTTGAAACTGGTTTGGATGGACCATTCCATCATCAGCCTATTCATAAGGGACTATTTTTTTGAACCATAATAGAAGAAAGTACCTAGTATTAAAAAAAATAGCCCCTTGTGAATGGGAAATTAGGCTGGAACAGTAAACTCAAACCACAATGGAAGGTCAAGAACACCATGCCAGGAAGTTGGGACTTTGTAGGCCCTAGGAGGCTCTTGAGTGTTTTTAAGGAATGCCAGGTACTTGAGCTAAAGCTCTCTTGGAAGCAATTGTCCAAAGAAGGCAATCCAGCAAGGCAAGGGAATTTCCAAGTTCCACTGGTCACTTCAATAGCACTCCCCACATCAGGGAGCACTGTGGCTCCAGGGCCTCACAGGGCATCCAAAGAACCCACAAGTGGCTCCATGAGAGAGTCAGCATTTGAACCTCTGCAGCCTATCCTGAACCCTAGGTAAGAAGCCCTGATCAGCATCAGCATTCTCTAAGACTGCCTAGAAATTTATGTAACCTTTAAAAACTGATGGATATTTGCGTAGATTCTGATTCCATTTTTTTTTACAGTAACAAACAACTTCGCAATGACAATTGTTTTATTCATATTTTTGCATCCCTGTCCTATATTTTCCTTGGGAGAAATTTATAATTGCAGAACGGCTGGGTAATGCATGTGTGATTCTTTCTTTCTTCCTTTTTAAATTATACACTTAACTTCTTATAGCAGTTTTAGGACACAGAAGAATTAAGCAGAAAATATAGAGATCTTCCAATTACCCCCTGCTCCCACAGAGTTCCCCCATTATTAACATCTGACATCAGTGTGGTACATTTGTGGTTACAACAGATGAATGGATATTGATACTTTATTACTAACTGAAGTTCCTATTTTACATCAGGTTTCACTTTTTGTATTGTGCAGGTCTCTGGGTTTTGACAAACGTATGATGCCAGGTATTCACCATTACGGTATCATACAGATGAGTGCCACTACTCTAAAGATCCCTTGTGTTCTGCTGAGTCATCTCTTTCTCCCTCCTCCAAGTATGTGTAATTTTTAAGGCTTGAGGTTCATAGTCAAATAACAAAATGTTTGTATCCAAACACCAGCAGTGTGTGAGAGTTTCTACTTGGGCACATCATCAATAATGCTCAGTATTATTATTATTTTTGATTTTAGGGAAATCAATATCTCAGTTATATTAGGACAAATATAAATAAGATATCAGTGTGTTAGGTCTCTTGGTTACAAGGAGAGAGACTTAATACATGCTAGCTTAAGCAAAATAGGGGATTTATTGCCTCGTTCATCTGGATGTTGATTTAGGAACTCAGTTGATGTCAGAAGGGCATGTTCTAGGTGGGGTTCTGTTCCTGGGTAATCTCGGGCAATCCGTTGGATGTCCTGAGGCGATGTTCTTGTCTCTAAAATAGCCCTGCTGTACTTAGTTCTCAGGGTTGCTGTAAGTGTCAAGTGGGAGCTTGTATATAAAAATGTCTTAATAACTGTAAAATGCTACTGCAAATGTAATTTAATGTACTACTGACTCACTCAAAAGGAAACCGAACATATTCAACCAGCAAAATATGTTTTAAGTGCTGAATTATTGACATTTTATTATATTCATCATCATTACCAACCTTTTTTTTCCCATTATCAACCTTTTTAAGACACGATTTTATAAATGGTAGTATGTGTTGTAGTGAGTGCTGTGTATTGTGTAACACTGATGAATCACAGACCTGTACCCCGAAACAAATAATACATTATATGTTAATAATAAAAAAATAAAAATACGAACAGATAACAAAAAAAATTTATAAATGGTAGTGAAAAGTAAATCATTCTAGAGATGAAACATTTCCATGTTGCAAAAAAGTTCTCTATGCCCAGGTAATCACCGTCTTCTTGGTAGAACAAGATACCCCTGAGACACATGATCTTTAAATGTGGTTAATTTAAAGGATGCAGTAGATGAGTATACTGTAAACCATGATGCCTCGTACATAGCAGGAGTTCAATCGGCATTTACTGAATTAATTTCTTGTAAGTTTTGCTTTTCCTTTTTTTAAAAAAATAATTTTATTTATTTATTTGACAGAGAGATCGAGAGAGAACAAGCAGGGAGAGCAGCAGAGAGAAAGGGAGAAGCAGGATCCTCGCTGCGCAGGGAGCCTGCTCCTCAGGACCCTGAGATCATGACCTGAGCTGAAGGCAGACACTGGCTGAGCCACCCAGCACCCCTAAGTTTTGCTTTTCCTATAACATCCATATCTAATAGTAAATCATGGTGAAGATCCTTTCATATTTTAAGTCATCTGTTGAGTAAACAGCCCTAACAACACTTAAACTGCTTATCATTTAAGGGTTCAGCATGCACCTAAAAGTATTTTAGAAGTGTGACCCTGAAACAGGAGAGAACTTAGCTGGTACTAACGTTCTTGAAGGTTTGGAATGGTAGTCACAGGCACATGGCCTGCCTTGCCTTGGACAGATGGTAGGTGGCAGCAACAGACCAGAAAATGTAGTTCATCGAAACAACCCGGGCTTTGGAAGGGTTCTTTTTAATTTATTATTTCATTAATTTTCTTTCAAAATAAAATGTACAGCTGCAAAGCAAATAGGCATCGAAAATAAATGAGCATGATGTAACTAATTTACAGGGTATAGGTTGCCTAAATATGCTATCATCTCTCAACAGCAAGTTATATTACAAAACTCTAGGCTTAGTTTTATTACCATTCCCAGCTTGTTTTTTCCTACACTTTTTATTTCTTCTCTTTGTAAGCACTGAAAATTTTAATGCTTCTTTATTGACAGGAGGGTGGGTGGCATATTTGAACTTTCATTCTGCTTAAACTTTGATCTATTGTGAAGATTTTGTCCCCAGGCATTGCATTGGTCATGGTTCAGTTACAGAAAAAATAATCCATTCTAGACAGTTTAAACAGAAATGGATTTAACACTGGGTATTAAATGGCTTATGGAGTTACTGGGGGAGATAATGAAAGAGTCTCTGGGTCAGTGGTTCTCAGCCTTAGCTTCGTACCCCAAGCATCTGGGTTGATTTTAAGAATACAGATTCTGGAATCTACCGCAGACATATTGAATCAAAACCCCTGGGGGGGCATGTGTGTGTGTATAATTAGTAAGCTCCCCTGGTGATTCTAATGCTCATAGAGCTGAGAACCACTGTGAGGCTGAGGCTTCGGGATTGACCCTCACTGCAGCACTGGGCCACCAAGGGAGCTACTGATTCTTTTACCATCAGGAAATGTGCTGACTTGAGAGGCTGCTGGCTTTAAAACTGTGTCTCCCCTGCCACCACCAGGAAGCTGCCTGGCTCTGGAAACTGCCACATCCAGGGAATTGTGATTCCAGAACCTGCCACACTTGCTAGGATATTAACTAGTCACATGGATGTCCTGCACCCTGCTTCCTGGTGCCCAAGAAGCTGCTGTCACTGTGACCTCAGGTAACAACATCTCAGAAAAACTAAACTCTCTGACTGTGCTTATCACCGAACCAGCAGCAGATGGCCTCCACCTCACTCATGCCCTCCCTCCACCTCTAGCATTGGTTCTTCTGACGGTTGATCCTCTATCACGTAAGGAATCCCAATTGCAAGAATGTCTATGGGATAGAGCTTTAGACTTTCCGGCTCTACAGAACAGGAAAGCAAGCTGGAAAGAGACTGGAATGGATGTGGTATACCAATCCAGTTATCTACCAAGGGCATCATGAAATAGGTTTGTTTTAAGGACAGGTGAACCCTTGATGTCACTAGGCCAGATCTGAGGGTAAATGTGATTTATACCTCCCAGGAAGTAAGCGCGCATGCTTGAGAGAGAGAGAGAGAGAGAGAGAGAGAGAGAGAGAGAGAGAGAGTGTGTGTGTGTGTGTGTGTGTGTGTGTGTGTAAACTAAGGAGGAATCAGAAAGAATGTCTTTCCCGGCTAGGCTTCTTGTTTCCACAGGAAAAGCAAATCTGAGACTGGCTGAATTCTGTGCTTGAGAAGTATTAGGAAGGGTAGGGTGTGTACTGCCTACTTTTTTCTGAGCTAGTGTCTGTCCCCTTTGTTCTCTTTCTGATTTCGGTGCTATAGCTCGGAGCCTGGGCATACTCTGTTCAAACCCTGGCTTTGCCATTTGTTGCCTCTGTAATGTGTCCAAGCAGCAGTATCTATGATTAGTTCTCTCTTTATCTAATCTTAACTGTGTCTTTTCCTTAGTTAAGACATACAGACACATATTTCCTGTTTTCTAAAGCACTCAGTGCTAAGTATAATGGCATTTTTCCATACTCTTTCTTCATATCTAGACATGTTCTTATGCATTTTGTGTATTTTCTTCTTCTGGAAGTGAACTATGTTTCTTTTCATTAATTGAGGTATTACTCTATTTAATTATCTGTTTGTGCTTCTTTATATCAGTTAAAACCTGATCTAGTGCTTTGAAAGTCAACTGTTTAGTCCTGTCTTAGCTAAATGCAGATTACTAAACATTACTGAAATAGTTAAAAAAATTTAAACTAATAATTTTGTTCATATACTATGGTGAGAAATTATATTGAAATGTTATTATGAAAATATATAACAGGATATTAAAATGGACTTTCGAAAAGAAAACTTTTAATTTTAGAACAGTTTTAGATTTATGAAGTTATTATGAAGATAGTGCAGAGTTCTCCTATACCCTATACCTAGTTTCTCCTATTATTAATATCTTCCATTAGTATGGTACATTTGTCACAGTTAAGGAGCCAATTATTGATACCTTACTGTTTCATGAAAGTCCACACTTTATTCAGATGTCCTCAGTTTCTACCTAAATTCCTTTTTCTGTTCCAGAATCCCATACAGAATACACATTACCTCTAACCAGCGAGTCCCCTTAGGCTCCTCTTTGTCGTTTCTCAGGCTTTCACTATTTTTCTTGGCCTTTACAGTTTTGAGGATTATTGATCACATATTTTGTAGAATGAAAACGGACTCTTTTAAATTTTAGAGGGACACCTGGGCGGCTCAGTCAGCTAAGCGTCTGCCTTTGGTTTAGGTCATGATCCCAGTGTCCTGGGATTGAGCCCCACCTCCTGATCCCAGCTCAGCGGGGAGTTGGCTTCTCCCTCTTGTGCTGCCCCTCCCCCATCTTGTGCATGCGCGCTCTTTCTCTCTCTCTCAAATAAATAATCTTTTAATAATATTTATTTGAGAGAGAGAGTGCACAGGAGGAGGGTGGGGCAGAGGGAGAGGGAGAAGCAGACTCCCCACTGAACATGGAGCCCAAGGCAGGCTCTATCTCAGGATCCTGGGATCATGACCTGAGCCGAAATCAAGAGCCAGATGCTCAACTGACTGAGCCACCCAGGTGCCCCTAAATTTTATTTAAACACTTTACATAAAAATTTCAAGAGCATAACAAAATTAGAGAAGAGTGTAATGAATCCAATCCCCATGTACCTATGACTCACCTGCAATAACTGTCACCAATTCACTGTTTATTCTACCTACATTGTCCTACCCCCATTCCCAGAGGATTTTAAAGCAAGTCCCAAATATCATTTCACAGCACCCTTCTATATTTCAGTATACACCTCTAACTGGTAAGGCCTTTTAAAAAATACACCCACAATGCCCGATTACATTAACAAAGACAATGCTGTAATATTTAAGTCAACCTGTGTTCAGATTTCCCCAATGGTCTCAAAAATGTCTTGTTGAACTTATAATTCCAAATCAGGATCCAAACAGGGTTTATATATTCAATTCAGTTGATTTGAGAAGTGGGACATTTGGTCTCAGTTTTAGCTGAGACCTGAGACTGAAAACAATAGTTACGCCTCATTTTAAGATTAAGTACTGCACCACCATGTCATGCAAAAGGGGTGTTTAAAACCGGCTTTAAGATCCTTAGCCCAACACCCACCCCAGGCTCAAGAGTATTTCTTCCAGGAAAGTGATTGGAGAGCTGTGGCTTTCCCTCTTCTCCCCTCTCCCAGGGGAGAAAGAAATCAGATGTTTTCCCTTCCTCACGTGCCTACTGAGGGGGGCAAAAAGAACCCCCCTTTTTTTTGAGACCTAGGCATTTACTCCTTAGAGCTAGAAGGGACTGGTATTTGATCCATACCTGCAGAAAGCAAAGAGGAAAGGCTGTGGCTGGAGATATCTGAATGATTCCTGTCAAGACAGCAGAAAGAGGCGGTCAAATTCAGAGCAAATTGCAATTTCTGTCAGTGGTAGGATAGAGACAGGAGCCCCACAATTAGGTGTGACGGGAAGGAGGGATCTGGTCCCATGTTCATTTTAGAAGGGTCCCACATCCTTCTTGTTGAGGGCTAGTCTCTCAGCAGAAAGGGGTTGGAGGTGTAGCATTCCATACAGAAGTTGGGATGGGGTGTGTATGCACAGCCGAAGTATAGGCATTGTCCATCAAGAGAGCAAAAGTTGGGAATTTTTGGTGGGGGAAAAGCTCTGAGTCTCCCCAGAAAGGTTCCTTCAAAAGAGCTAATCAGCTTTGAATATCTACCAATCCTGGAGAGGCAAAACTGGATTCCAAAAGTACGAGTTTCTTCCGATTCTCATGCAGGCAGAGAGAAGCTCATGAGGTAGGGAGGTATCAACCATGTCCTCTCCCCTCTCTAGCCTAAGTAGTACCAAGCTAGGAGAGGGAAGTGACTTTTTTTTTTCTTTTTTAAAGATCTTATTTCTTTATTTGACAGAGAGAGAGAGAGAGAGCACGCACAAGCAGGGGGAGAGACATGCAGAGGGAGAGGGAGAAGCAGGCTCCCGGCTGAGCAGGGAGCCCAATATAGGGCTCGATCCCAGAACTCTGGGATCATGACCTGAGCCTAAGGCGGACACTGAACCGACTGAGCCACCCAGGTGCGCTGAGGGAAGTGACTTTGATGATAAATGTATTTCTGAGTTTTGAATATCAAATTGGACTGTGATAAAGAAAAATTGGTCCAAACCTGGGACAGAATTTCCTTCTAAGAAGAAATATGCTTTCCTGATAAAATGCTTAAGCAATTTTCTGATAATTTGTAAGGAGATTAAACCCTCTTTTGGGAAACTAGCTACTTTCTCATCTGACTAATAGTCTGGCCTCTAACGATCTTGAATCCAGTTTAGTACTAATTATCTAACCATTTCTTCGTCTATAAAGTATTCCGTCCATGAGGGAATCATGGAGTTGGTTTGTTTAGGCCTCTTCAATTGTGGAAGTTAACTGTTTGTATTCTGTTGACTCCTGCTCTTTTAACATAATTATTATAAAACTATTTCAGGGGTAGAAATATGTTGATGGATAAAGTAATCTTGGTTGCCTCTGAAATTAACTATACCTTAGTACCAAATTTCTGAGAAATCACTCTCAACTGACCCTTCGAGGTGATGAATTAGAGATGTATAGGTGGAACCTCCTCAGTTCAAATGTCATTTGGGTACAGAGACATATTGTCTGTCCTTAGTTCATAGGTTCTGGGGCCTGGTCATTTTTTATACTCATATTATACAGGCAGGATTTTCCTTTTCTATATATTACCTTTAACACGATCCTACATCACACACAAATTGTCTGGAACGGTTCAAGAAATGGAATGATTTTGCTAAGTTTTTATTTCAACCAGTAGTAACACAAAGCCTACTTATTTCAAGGCTATTGCTCAGGTTACAAAATGAAAACTTTCCTTCTAATTGAATCATGTATTGCATGTGAAGCACCTGCTTACATCTGCTTGCCTCAGAAGCCAAATAGTCATACATTCATACAGTGCTGGTAGTGGTATATTGAAATTGGTGCAGCCCTTTGAAAAACCACTTGGCAATATGTACCAAGAACAGTACACATTTATAGTTTGGGTATTCTAACTTCTATCCCAAATAATTAAAAAATACGGGAAGGAAGCTATGTGCATGAATATCTTTTTCATAATATTTTTTACAGTAATGAAAAATTAGAAACAACCTGGGTGTGTAACAACAGGCACTTAGTAGGTAAATTTATGGTTACACCCACTTAACAGAATATCATGAAACTAATAAAGTATTTATTGGAAAGGCTATTATATGGAAAAAGAAAGAAGGTTGAATTTGTACTATGATTTTAACTACTTAAAACTTATGTACAAGAGAGTACACAAATGATAAAGGTTGTTAGGGTCATAGATGATTTTGTCCTATTTTAAAAAAATTTCCCTATGCATAGATGTTTCTATTATTTAAAATTAGCTTAAATATTAGCCACATTTGCTTAAAATTTTTAAAGTCTTAGAATCACATATTATTGGCAATCCATGCTGAAACAGTACATAAAAATGCCTGTTTACTAATGTTCTGTAGTTGGCAGACACAAAATTTTTTAACTAAGCAAATGTCAATTGTTGCTATAGCATTTCTAAAATTACAATAAAGCTACATAATAACTGGCAGGGTTACTCTTGGGTAAATGTGGAGAAAAGTCAAAGACTTAAGAAAATGTCAAACTTATCAGTGACAGGATTAATGATAGTGACAGGATCTCAACCCAGTTTGAATTTTACTTCTTGGAAGGCAGAGTACTAGCAGAGAAGACACTAAATAATTAGGATGAAATCTGCTAAGTACTTGCACGGACAACTAAACAGGATAGAGAAAGATCTGGGAGCAGGAGGAAGTATTCTAGATAAAGTAGATCCAAGAACGGAGTTTTCTTTTCTTCTTCTTTTTTTTTAAAGGTCAGGGTATGTTCAGAGAGCTGAAAAATCCAAAGTGCCTCGACTATAGGTTACTTATAAACTATAGAATAACCTATGGATGGGGATAAGCAGGTAATAAGAGGTTAGTGGAGGCTGAAGGCCTTCAGTTTTATTCATAATGCAATGCAGAGACTCTGAAGAGATGTCATTGAAAAGAATGATATAAGATCTATGTTGATTCTAGAATCTGCATGGAATAAACTGGAAGGGAGATGAGAGGAAGACCTAAGTTCTGAGGTCTCTGCAATAAACCAGGATCTTCATTACATAAAATTACCTGGATTAGCACTTCCACAATATATTTTACTTTAAAACGTTTCAACCAAATTCTAAACAAGTTTTAGATGATTTTTGGTGTTCCCTAATAAAATTGGCACATAATATTGGATCAGATTGCAGAGGATTATTTTAACTCTGTGGCCAGATGCAGAGAAATATGTAAAGGTATTGAAGCCAACAAATATGTTGAGAAATGCAAATTCTCAGAAGTAAAAAGATTTGGAATTCTCTAGAAGGCAGCAGATTATCAAGAGCTGTATCCAGATTCTTTGGAGTGGTGGGTTGCTTTAAATTAAGACTTCATAATAGATCACTATGAGGTGAAATTCTCTAAGTACAAAGTGCCTTAACCTTGTAAGTAACTGGGATGTTGCTAAAGAATAATGAAGACCATAAAAAAGCTATGTGAGTGAATAGCAGACAAGATTACTTTCCTCTCCGTTCCCACTACCATAGAACAGGATAGATTTTTAGTTTCGTCCCAGAAAATATCACAATCCACGTAGAGTATGGATTCAGACCCCAAACCTTTCTGACTTAATAGAAGAGGTGAAGAGGATGCAGACAATAAGAATTGGCTCAAAATCGCCAAATAGACTTGGCAGTCGCCTAAACATTTCATAAAAATTAAGTCACTAACCAAGTACCTTCAACCACCAAGCTAGCAGATCTTTCATTTCAAAAGCAATCACGTTTGGTTAGCAAACTATTGACATCTGAGCACGGAATTCGGCTTTTATTTACCAACACTGAGAAATGACCCCCGAGGTTAACTGAATCGCAGGGAGCGCAGAACCGGCGCATCCCTCCCGGGGACGCCAGTCTGGTTCCGCAAGGGAGGGGAGGGCAAGGAGGGAGGCCTCGGCGCCAGAGGCCGAGCGCTCTTTCGGTCTCGTGTCCTCAGCTGCCCCCGTTCCCAGCACCCGCCGTTCATTTGCCGCCTTCCGACGCGTGACCCCGGCGCGCTCGCGTCCCGGGCCGGTGACAGGCGCGGGGTACGCCGAGAGGTCCCATGTGCCCCCTCCCTCTCCCGGCCGCTGCAGTCGCCGCGTCCCGAACCCCGCTCCAGCTCCTCGGCAGAGGACTTGCCGCCGCCATGTCTACCGCCAAGCGACTCAAATCCGTGGACTACGAAGTGTTCGGGAGAGTGCAGGGTAGGGGACCGCCCCCCTACAGTGGGAGATCAAAGTGGCGCTAGGGGAGGAAGGGGAGAAAGCTACCAGAAGTGCCACCCATCTTAACGACCCCCCCCCCCCAAAGTCGCTGTGGCCGGGACTTCCGCTCTGCCATGACACAGCAGCCGAGGGTGGGAGAGGAAGCGAAGCGCGCCTGCGCCGGAGAGCTGGGGTGGGCGGAGGAGGGAGAGCGGAGAAAGTCGGGGTGGGGTTGGGGGGCAAGGGAAGGGAGAAAGCCGAGCGCTGGTCGTTCCGAGCCCGCGGAGTGAAGGGGTGCGGGGGGGGGGGGGACGGCGGGCAGAGAGGGAAAGAGCGAGGTTGGGTGGGAAAGGAAGAGAGGGCGTTTGGACTAGTGGTCCCCGTTTCATGCCACTAAAATGACTGGGCTGACTTGAGTTTCGGAAAGGACACCTGGATGATGTTTGATGGTTCGCTCTGCCAGAGATTACACTTCTCCCCCTACCCCTCAATGTAGCTCTTAAAAGAATTCAGTTATCTAATTTTTGTTTCATCCGAAGTTTAGATAGTTGCAAAGGATGCAATGTCTGACTTATTTTTATTATTGTTATTTCTAAATTAAAATGTTAAATCACTCTGAAATTTATTCAGTGGAATATAAATATGGTAGTGATTTACTATTTACCGTTATTCATTTAAATTAAAGCTTTTTAACGTTGGGAAATTTTACATCATACCTTTCCTCTTTGAGTTTGATTTCCGTTCTACTTCCCCCACAGAATTTTATCCCATTGTTATGTTTGAGAGTTTCTTATTGATCACCCTATCAAGCTTTTTTTGCTGTATGTATGTATAGTATGTATGTGTGTATATATACACATATACATTTAGATGTATTTTCTTAATTTCCTTTGACCATAAAGCTCTATTAGTTTTTTTTTCTTCAGGCTTGAGTGACTATTGTGATTATTATTGGAACACAATAATGAAGATAATAAAAATACATTTAAAGACATGATGAACATTATTCAGTTTGAAAGGAAGATTTCTTTCTTTCTTTCTTTCTTTCTTTCTTTCTTTCTTTCTTTCTTTCTTTCTTTCTTTCTTTCTTTCTTTCTTTCTTTCTTTCTTTCTTTCTTTCTTTCTTTTTTTTAAGATTTTATTTATTTATTTGACAGAGAGCCAGCCAGTGAGAGAGGGAACACAGGCAGGGGTAGTGGGAGAGGAAGAAGCAGGCTCCCAGCAGAGGAGCCTGAGGTGGGGCTCGATCCCAGAACTCTGGGATCACGCCCTGAGCCTAAGGCAGACGCTTAATGACTGAGCCACCCAGGAGCCCCTAAAAGGAAAATTTCTATCGGAAATTTATTTCTTAAGGAGAAAGCTGGGGGTGTTTATGGAACCTTGATTAAAGGATGTGTACTCTGTTTTGGTATGCTAGAGGTTTTTACACTTTGGGGTGATGTACAGGGTCAGATTAAAGATGGGCAAGAGTACGCTTTTTGTAAATAGATGGGCCTTCCTTTCCAAGATGGTTGTGGAAGGGGAGGTAGGAAAGAAGAACCACCTCAGAACTCAGGTGCTTTCTCAGACAGGCCCGTGTCAAGAGAGAATACATGTGAATGTTGAAGATCTGGAAATTGATTTTCTTAAAATTATCCATGGCTTGTACCCTATAGAAAGTCTTTGGGTACACCCAAAGGTCTAGTATTGTGGATTGAAAACTACCACAATAAGTCACTGGAAGCACAGGACATAAAATATGAAAATGGTGGCAGAGACCACCTGACAAAATCTTTGGTCATTTGGACAGAAATGGCAGTAGTTAAGGAGTGTGTGTAGGTGTGTGTCCACGTGACATTTATGGGGTATGTTCCATATGCTGAGCATCTTAGTATTGTTTGCTTAATCCTCATCACAATTTTGTGAGATATATATCTTATTCCTGTTTTCACAATGAGAAAACAGGTATGGAGAGGTTCACTAACTTGGACAAGTCCTTAGTTGACAAATCAGATTTGATCTTGCATCTCTCAAATTCTAAAGCCTGCACTTTTCCATTATGTAGTGCTTTTCTGTTAATACATAATGTGTTTCTCTTGATTTTAACAATATAATTGTACTTTTGTACATATGGTGGTTATAAGGTATGTGAAGATCAATTTTGGGCAGCATTACAAATATAAGAAAGAGAAATGTACTACACATAAACTATGGGCTTACTCCCATAGTTTGCAGTATGTTAAATGGAAGAGTACGTGCATACTATTGATTTATCGAGCCATAGTATGTAAGACAAATTCACAATCACATGTTTGTACACATATACACTGACATTTGCTGAGAACTTAGGATGTGCCAAGCTCTGTACTCAATGTTCTACGTGTGTTGTCTCATTGAATTCTTAACCCTGTGACCTCAACATTTCCCTCATTTAACAGGTGGAGAAATTGAGGCATAGAGAAGTAACTTTCCCAGGTTACACAGTGAGTTAAATGGTGGTGCTGGAATTTGAACCCTAACAGTCTGATACCAGTGCCCGTGCTCTTAATCATTATAATCTATTGATTCTCCTCTCAATACTTTTTCATCTTTATTTTGCCTTCTTCCTAATTCACCAAACACATATATATACTGATGTAGGACATTTGGACTCAGCCATTTGGACCATTCTGGATGATCCAGAGGACATTTTTATGATACTTTGGTTCCAAGGACGTTTGACCTGGTCCATAAGCAGTCAGAACTCTGCATCTCTGTCTGCTGCTTGCTGACACTGCCACTATTTCTGTATATCAGTCTCTATCTCTGTCTCACAAAACTCACTATTTTCTCATGGATTACCTAAGAAATAAATACAAACCATTAGCCTTTTGTCTGAGTCATAATGATTATATAGAAGTAATCGACAATAATAAAAAATAAAATCTAATTCTAATATAAAATGGATAATAATTAGAGGGAACATCGTAAATTTAACTTTTAAAAGTATGGAATAATAAAATCTTAGTGAAAGCTGGCTTGCTAGAAATAATTGCTATGAAAATAAACTTAAATGGAAGTAGCTGTAATTGGGAACATTTATTATGAACAAAACAGATTGATAAATAAAATTGTCAGTAAAATATTTAAATGGAAAATATTCCCAGTGAAGATGGTTTCAATGATATCAAAATGAATATGGAAGATATGAAAAGTGATATAATTGTCCTGTCCTGATGGAAAATTGGTCAATGAATTAAACTGGCTTGATGGAGTTTATGATAGAAAATATCTTCCAACCCAAAAGAAGGTTTGTTATATTTCTGTTTAGAACATTTGAATTTAAGACATCCTTGGTGACAAAAGGCAGTCAAAACATCCTAGGGGTCCAGTATTACCCGCCTTGTTCTCAAATACACACAGCCTTTACAAACAGATTGTATTCCAGGAATTAGTTTTTAACTTGGTTGTTTGAAAATCAGGAAAACACAGTTAAAGAAACAGTATTACCAATAGTGTATTCACTTCTCAGATGCCTCTGGGAAGTTCACATATAGAGCCTTTGGTGGCTGTTGCTTTCCATTGCTGCTTCTCTTCCTCTACCTTCTTAAAAAATAAGTGTGTTTTAGAATAGTTTCAAATTTATAGAAAAGTTGGAAGATACTGTAGGGAGTTCCTGTATACCCCAGATTCAGTTTCTTTAATTAACATCTTACGTTAGTGTGGTATTTTGTCCCAAATGGTGTGCCAATATTGATACATTATTATTAACTGAAATCTATATTTTATTCAGATTTTTAAAGTTTTTACCTAAAGTCCTCTTTCTGTTCCAGGATTCATCTAGGATATCACTTTACATTTAGTCATCTTATCTCCTTAGGCTTCTTTAAGCTGTGACAGTTTTGTAGACACACCTTGTTCTTAGTGATTTTGGCAGTCTTGAAGAATACTTTGAGGTTAGGTACTTTGTAGGAAGCTCCCAGGTGGGATTTGTCTGGTATTTTTGTCGTAGTAAGACTGGGGTTATGGGTGATTGTGAGGGAGACCATATAGGCAAAGTGCCATTCTCCTAACACCTAGGGTACTATCACTGTGACTGTCGCCGTTGATGTTAACCTCGATCACCTGGCTGAGAGAGTGTTCGTCAGGTTTCTCCACTGTTAAGTTGCTCTTTCCCCCCTCCCTTTCCATCCTTTACGTTTTAATCTCCCCGTTCTCCATAAGCTCTGTGTATTCCCCCACCAATTTCTGTTGCACGGGGGCCTTTGGGAGAAGGGATGGGGAAGCAGGGGACTGACCTGTGTTTTTGGAGCATTCATAACCATGGCATGGCTTAAAATATTCCTGTAAATCTTTAATTACAGTTACATCTAGAGTAGTATCTGAAAATTTGAAAGGGAAATTGATTGAGCTGTGTATAGATGGCTTGATGCTTTACCAGCTCTTGGGTGAACACTAATGACAGTCATAGCAATGGATTGTGGCCATCTGTTTGCTCATCTATGCTTTAGAAATTCAACAGTTGATTTTTGACAATATTAACTCAGATTCAGAATAGGAGTAGCTTATTGGACTACAGATGTAAATAATTTTCTTTGAAATTGCTTAAAATAAAAACCGGGATGAGTTATTGAATAGCTTTGTCAGACAGCACATGATTTGGGTGTACACATTTTTCCTTATGTAGACAAGAAAAGCCGTGTTTGAGAGGTTGAAAATTTTAGTACCTAAAGTCAAGAAACATAAATATGGTTAAGGCTAATTCCCTTGCTTATCTTTGTTCCCTATAGCATTTCATTAATAGTCCTGTTCTACTTCTTGTTTTTACTTCTCGTTGATCCATTCTGCTTTCAACTACAATTATTTGTGTACACATATCTGTGCCTCTTACTAGGCAAAAAGGATAGAATTTTCAAGGTCAAGCTGATGGCTTGTTTTTATAGCCCCTACAGCTGTGCTTCTGGTGGGGACTTCAAAAGTGTCTTCAATTACATCGAAGTGCTTGGGGATAGTTGGCTTGAAGAAGAAACAGTAGTGTGACGGCTGTTTCAACAATCTGAAAGATGCCATGGTGTGTGGCTCCAGGGGACAGACCCTGGATGGAAGGTGAAAGGTTGAAAGAAGGCCTTTCTAAAAAAAGATGTTTAACATCATTAAGGGCTGTTGTGTAACGTAGTGACTGGATGACTTCCTGCATTCAAAATTGACACATGCAGTCAGATCCCAGGATGAAGGGGCACATTACAATATAAAAATTTGATTTTACGTGAAAGGATGTGGATGTTTAAAATTCATCATGGTTGCTTTAAATACCAATGTTTCTTTGTGAATTTAAAGCATGATTTGCTTTGCAAATATTCACCTCAGAGGTTCTCACTGACACATCTTTTCACAGTTGCGGTCGATTGAGCCTCGACTCAGCAGCGTGTTGTGTTTGGAGTCTTTCATAACTGAAGGGGCTGATGTCTCTGTCCCAGTTTCCAGGGCGGTGTGTCTGTAAAAAACCTGCATGTGTCATATCAGCTTCCCTTCTTTTTAACCAGTGAGGTGGAAGCGGGGCTGAGAGGCCATAGAAACCCATAGAAGCATCTCTTCCAACACAGGCCCATTCCCAGGAGTGCTCCGTTCCAGCCAGGGCCAATAAACTGCAGAGAATCTATCTCCACGTTTGCTTTTTCTTTCTATATGGACCTCTCTCTGTTGCACCAGGTGCTTCAAACTGGGGATTAGGACTCTCAGAAAGATTTTGAGAAAATTTCATGTGGGTTATGGAGCTTTGGATGGTTAATTCTCACATGGTTCACTGCTTCACAAAGTGAATGGGCTGGAGGTCCTGACACCTCTCCATGCACATTACTCATAAGCCTTTAAAATAAGGGTTGTGGTTAAGGGGCCTAATAAATAACACCCCTCTTCATTATGTGAGTTCTTGACAAGGAAGATAAAGAGCGAGGCAGAGTTCTGGGAATGTGGTGTGAATCTTCAGGTAAGTGGACTTCATGACAATCTCTAGGGCAGAATGAAACACACTCACCCAGGCACAGGCAGGGCTCCCCTAACAAGCGGAACCGAAGATACAGTCCCTAAGGGAAACTCACTCCAGGGGAAGGAAGAAGAGGAAGCACCTGGGCTATGCTTGTTTCTCCTTCTGAACTCACGAGTTAGATAAGTCCTTGCATGTCCCTGAGGAGGAGTAGGGACAGGGTAGAGCGACCAGGAGTGTCACACTAATGGATATTCCTCCTCAGAGAAGGAACTTCCATGGAGACAAAGAAGCTTTCTCCTCTAGAAATAGGTTGTAAAGTCCAGAGAGAGCTCCACCATTGAGTTCTGGCTGTGGTACTTCAAGATGTTCTGTTCCCCAGAGTGCTTTTGTGTGGGGTGATAGGAAAAGTCAGGGAGGTTGTCTGGTGACCACAGTGGGAGAATGACTGCCTTTGTTTGGCAGATAAAGGGAGGAAGAACTACACCACAGTCCTGTTTTCTGCTCTCCTTTTTCTTTCCTTTTTTGGGTGACATTTTTAAAAATTGAGATATAATTCACATAATATTAAACTCACCCTTTGAAAGTGTTCAAAGCATACTACATATACAATGATTTTTCCAATAGTCACAATGTTTTTGCACCCGTCACCACTATCTAATTCCAGAACATTCCCACCACCCCAAAAAGGACCCATCTCTCACATTTCCCTTTAGCAGTAGTTCCCCATTCTCCTCAGGGGGTTCAGGGCCGAGGCCACTGTGATGTCCTTGGCCTTTTCCTCATGGTTTCAAGAAGGCTGCTATAGCTCCATCATGATATTCATCCTACAGTCAAGAGGAAGGCTATAAGGGCAAAACTGCTGGCTGAGTCAGTCCTGCCAACGCACTTTCCTGAAGCCCTCCTCCAGTGACTCCGCTCGCAACTCATGGGCCACTCCTCTTACAAGGTAGACAGGAAATATAGAAAGGCATGTTGCTGCCCCAAGTAAAATCAGTCTCTTAGAAAGGTAGAAGGGGAAAATGGATTCTGTGTACGCAGCTAGCAGTGTCTGCCACAGATATTCATATATTAAGTAATTTAGCAGAGTAATGATGGCATTCTGTATTCTTTCCCAGGTAGTGACACAGAAGGACATATTATAGGAAATCTTTGATCTCCATGGTCTTAACCTCAAAACTTTAGAACTATAACCAAGACAAGCTAAGTTTCTGTTAAGTTCATACTGAATCTTTCATACATGATTTATTTCATGTATGTCCATCTGTCACTGCCTAGAGTAATGGGCGACACTTCCATTTTCTACCCGGTTTGTCAAGCAGTATGCACTTAGCCTAAAATTATGTCTTTTAAACTTAAATGGCAGTCCTTGAGTTCTACTGTTTTAGGATTTGTTCAATAAATATGAGTATGGCCTTATCACTCATAGTTACAAATACAGCCACCAGATCCTGCTCCTGGCTCTCATCTCAAAACCTGTAAGGTCTGTAAAAGGACCAGTTTAACCTTTTCTTTTTTCCATTCTTGCGGTTGTTATGTCTTTATTTATAAACAACATGCTGATATTACTATTTCTTGTTTTGTCAGCTTAGGCATTATCTTGTGGCTTCTTGCTGTCCTTCATGTTATATACTAAATATGTACGTATACCCATAATGTTAACTTTAAAAGTAAAACTGCCAGTTATTTTACCAGCAAAAAGGGTTTATTTGGGAATAAAAGAGAATTGTGAGTCAGGACAAACAAGTTAGAGCACAACCGTAGGTGAGTCTGGGCAACAAAGGAGAGACATGCCTTTTTAAGGGGAAAGGGGGTGTGCTGGGAAGGCTGTTATGAACTAAAAGTCCAGTGGGGTAAACTGGGAATTCCAAGTGTGGTGGCTTCTCATTGGCTGAACTGTTGCCCAGATGAGGGGCCAGGGGATGAGGAAAGTGTTTCTTCCCTAGGCTGGAGTAGTGGAGTAGTAGAGTAGTATCCATGTGCAAGTCAAGGCCTGTGTAAGGTCAAGTCTCGCACTTCCTATTGGGTCTGCAATGGACTATTAGTGGTAGGGCGTGAGAGCTCCCCCTGCTGAAACCTCCCGACTCCATTTGAGTGAAATTTCCCATTACTGATTTTCACAACACTATGTATTATCATTTAGGTAAAGTTCTGCTAGAATCAACACAGAATTCTTGAGATTCTTTCCAGCTCTGGAATGCAGTAAATTTATTATCATCACTTTGAATTAGACTTGAATTAGTCTAATCAATTTGCCTGTATGTATATTTGCAATATTAATAAGGAATTATTACAGGAGAGTCAAGTATTTAACTTAAATATTTATCAGCTGGTTTATCTTTCATTCATTTATTCAACAGCTATGTGCCAAGCTCTGATCTAGGTGCCGGGAACACAGTGGTGAACAAGACAGAAAAAGGCGTGCCCTAATAGAACTTAGAGTGAAGACAGGAAATTTTAAAAAAGTAAACAAATAAATGTCTTGTAATGTCATATGGTAATCAGTACTATGCATATACAGGAAACATGGGTGCATTGCTGTTTTAGATGAGTTGGTCAGGGGACATATTGTTGTAGGATTTTTCCTTTAGTGCCCGTGTGATTCTTGGTCACGCTGCTTTGAAGAATGAGAAGGCAGACCAGAGGAAGAGTGGTGGGCAGCAAAGCGAAGTTTATTGAGTGATAGTGCAAAGCTCCCGAGAGGGAAGGGACCGGAGAGGGTGGCCACCAGCGCTTCTAAGTCTAGCGGTTTTTATGGGCTTGTCAGCAGGCTGTTTTAACCTGATTAACCCTCCACGAGCCTGTCACCCAATCAGGTTTTTGTCATCTACCTATCATGTGGGAAAGGGTGGAGGGCTCCTTCCAGGGTGGTGTAAAATCCTTTTAGGGTGGTTTCCTCTTAGGGCCAGGGGGCCCCTTTTCCCTGCCTGCCTTTCTTCCAACTGTCCTACATTAATACTTCTAAGGAGATGACATTTGTGCAGAGACATGAATGAGACAGAGTTAGTCGTGAGAAGATCAGGGGAAGAGCATTTCAGGCAGAGGGAATTGGACATGCAAAGGCTGTGAGGCAGGACTATGCTTGGCGTATTGAGGAACACGAAAGAGGCAGATTTGAGAAGCGAGCAAGGAGGGAGCCCTAAAATGTGAGGTAGACTCATGGGAGGGGTCCGGAGGCTGTGGCAAGTAGGATACCTCTTATTTTGAGTGTAATGGTGAGCCAGTAGAGGGTTTTTAGCTGAGGAAGAAAGTGGTATGACATTACTTAAAATCACCTTGGGTGTTTTATAGAGAATAGACTGTAGGAGGGCAGAGCTAGAAGCAGGGAGACTAGTTAAGGAGGCTATTGAGAAATGATGATAATTTGGACTAGTGCATAAAAACAGTATTACCAATTTTTCTGGAAACATTGAAACAGAATCAGCTTTTTTCCTTCTTTTTTTGGTTAGTTTTAAATGAAGTTTGGGGCTAGAAATAGTCTGTAAAGTGAGTACAGTGACGTGGTTTTGAATATTTAAGTAAGTGGCGATCTAAGTGAAGGGCTGCCTGGGCTGCTCCAACACCAGGTCCAAGGAGGACGCAGGGGAGGGGGTTTGCCTTTTCATTGTCTGTAGCTCCCTTCCTGTAGTGCTGGGGGCTTGTAAAACAGGTGCAGGAACATTGCTCTGCAAGCACATGATTTATTACCATCATGAACTTGAACAGCGTCAACCAGAAACGCATCAGATCTGCGATACCCTACGAGACTTTCCCCTTTACGATGCAGTTCTTGATGGGAAATAAAAATCCTGGGGCGCCTGGGTGGCTCAATCTGTTATAAGCATCTGCCTTCGGCTCAGCTCATGATCTCAGGGTCCTGGGATTGAGCCCTGAGTTGGGCTCCCTGTTTAGTGGGGAGTCTGCTTCTCTCTGTCCCTCTGCCCCATCCCCCATTCATGCTCTCTCTCTTTCGAATAAATAAATAAATAAATAAATAAATAAATAAATAAAATATTTTTAAAAAATCCTTTTCAAACCTTTCCCAGTCCTTCCATTAAGGTAGGTTCTCCACTTTAGTGGGTGTGTGAATCACCTGGAGAGGGTGCTAAAACCAGATTCCTGGACTCCGCCTGCACAGTTTCCGTTTCCGGAGGTCTGGGGAGGGGCCTGAGAATAGGATTTTCTGAAGAACTGGTTCTGCTGGTGCTGCCAAGCGAGCGTTGGGCTATTCTTTGACTAGGAAAGAGCCGGACCAGCTGTTTCCAATTTCTGTTTACTTCCGTTGCCTCGCTTTCTTTTCCTAATGCTGACATCATAGGGGGCTGCTCGCTGTGGAGGACCTGGGCGAGGGCGGGGGGGGGGGGGGGGGGTTGGGCACAACACAGCCCTGCCCCAGACCTTAATGCTTCTTGGGCACGGTCTTTTGGGATCCCCTCATGCTTAGGATACAACGACTAAACGCTTTTCACAGTTTTATTTTCTCTTCTGTTCTGTCCCTCTCTTCTAACATGGTCTGCCTTAGTTGAAGTTTCTCTGAGTTTTCTGCCAAGTCCTTGCGTGTCTACAAGCTAATGTCTTCGCTTCCATCTATATAAAAAATTGCCTTTCTGAGTCCCCCCAGATCAATACTTGCTATTCATCACTTCTCCTCATTTTATATGTATCTTCTAAAATATTTTTATAGCCCTATAAAAATTCCATTTGTGATACATCCTGTCTTCATCGCTTTACTACTCTTTTTCTTCACATTCAGTTGATACCACAATACACTATCATCAGGAAACAAATGATACCCCTGTTATTATAAGTCTGCTTACAAAATACATAACATTATCTAAGCCATCGATCTCTTCTGCATCTCCTTAAGCAGGCTCAATTGCTGTAGGCAATAAGTAGGCACTGTCTTTTGACCTCTTGGATATTGGCTCGATCTATCACTTAATGATTTCCCAAAGTATTTAAAATATTTTTTTTTCAGTTGAGGTATAATTTAAATGCAGTAACATTCACCCCTTTTATTTTATAGTTTAATGAGTTCTGAAAAATGCATACAATCACTTAAAGACCACCACAGTTGAGATGCAGGGCAGTGACTTCAGGGCAGAAAGTTCCCTCTTACCCCTTTGTAGCTCTCCTTTCCCCAGCCCTTGGCAAACCTGATCAGTTTCCTGTCCCCATAGTTCTACTTTTTCCAGAATATGGAATTAAAATAAAAGCAGAACTGTTTCATTGCATTCAAATTTGAATTTAGTCCTTGCATTTAAAGAAGAAATTCTAAAAGCTGAGGATGGGTAAGTTGTTTTATTTACCCTTTTGAAATAGAATGAATGTGCAGTGTGGCTTTTCGTGATTCTTTGGTTTCCGAATATTACTATTTTCCTCCAAAAAGTCTTCCTTTTCTGTTTTTATTTTAAAGGAAATAATTTTAAAATGCACTTCCTGAGTATGTTCAGATATGAAAGTTTTTGTTCATTTCATTTACTTACTATTTAATAAAGTAGATGAAAGTTGAGTCAGGAAATACATAATTTTTTAAAAGGTAGACAGACTGACATTTCTTTTTATCTTTTTTTTAATACAGGTGTTTGCTTCAGAATGGTAAGTCAATTTTCTGTTTTCCCCCCCTACTTGTTGTTTCTATTTACAAAGATAGAGCAGTTTTCTACTTGGTGCTAGTCTACTGCTTATTTTCTGTCCTTGATGGTAAATGAAGTATTTGTGTTTCTTCCAAAGTACTGCTTGAGATTTTTTATTAAAGTTGTCTTTTAAAAGTCGTCTGTCGAAAACATGACAGCCTGCCTAGTTTGTAGTTAATGTTTTGTATTAATTTCAAAAGTACCTCTACTGGGATAGTCAAATTAAGCATTTTGGTTAGGTATACTGAAAATGAAGTATGGGATCTGCCCCCTATTCTGGATGGAAGAAGCCCTCTAGGCAAATGTCTCTATCTTGAATTGCATGATGAAAAATGCTCATGTTGCATAAGGAAGTGGTTCTCAGGGGTTAAGACAAGTTAAGACTCCTTATTGCTTAAAAAAATTTTTTTTGTTAATATACTCCTTTCCTAAAAGTAAAATGTGCATGTGTTTTCACCTCCTGTCTGAGCTAGCAGTCACTAGATTAGCTCTCTGTTCCTAACCTCCGAGGGTTCTAGCGTGTTCCCAACCAGGGAGGTCTCCTCGTTTTGAAATAGTCCCCTGCCCCACAGTTCAGATTGTCTCCTTTTTCATTATTATTTTCAGAACCAGCTCCTACATAAATCCTAGCTGTAACCATCTCTGTTTAGTTGAGGATGTAGAGTCTATAGATTCTTGGTCACTCTGACCTCCAAACAGAAGACCATGTTTTAAAAAGTTCCAGTAGACAGGATCCACAAGAATTTAGTATGATGCAGTTAAAATAGTTCAAAATCAAAATGTTGCTAGGTTTTCATTTGTCAGCATAACTGAATTTAGAACCGGGAAGAGGAATTTCTAAAAAACTGTAAAGGATAATAGGAGAAATAAGCTTACCTATAGACAATTGTAACATTTGTGTGGCAAGTCCGTAGCCAATGGAAGACATCACGATCTTTTAATTGGATACTGTGTATTGATCATAATTCGATATTTTCCCTCAGTGATTGAAAATTTGGAGTGTCATCGTTTGGAACCCAGACAATGTAATTCAATGGTAGCAGGTATAGGGGCAATGCAACTGAATCTTATGGATCCCAAACCACATCATGGAAACTGTTTTCTGAAGTAATTCCCACTATCAGTTTATTTTCTCATAAACTTGTTTGTCTTACTGAAAGTGGAATTTAATAAAATACCATTTAAGTGAAGGTTCTTGTAAACAGAGATATGATTATAGGTCAGCTACATAATTTTTGTCATGGACTGTAGGAAAAAAAAATATTATCAGGTATATTTTTTGATGCTGGACTTTGTTTCACTTATTTTCTCCTAAAACCAGTACACAGAAGATGAGGCTAAGAAACAAGGAGTGGTTGGCTGGGTGAAGAATACCAGCAAAGGCACTGTGACAGGCCAACTACAAGGCCCCGAAGAGAAAGTTGATTCCATGTAAGTAGCAAGACTCATAATGCACTCATGTGATTAATGAACTTAGTTTAATGTTTCATTGAACAATAAGAATAGTTTTGATGGACAAAAATTCAGTTTGTAGATTATAACTAAACATACTTTTAGGCATACCAGCAAGGAAATCCTCAGAGTTGGGAATGGAATTTGTACATTTAGGAATGGATTTCCCACTTGGGCAGGTTCTCCAAAAGAGCAATGGTGTCACTCTCCAATCTATTTGAATTGTGTTTTGTTTCTTCTACCCTGAGGGAAGCATCTTGATCCCACATATGTCTCATCCAAAGTGGTTGTGAAGAAGCATAGTGCCTTTGGATGGTTCTTGAAGTTTTTTTTGAGAGAGAATGTGTGAGCATGTGCGAGTGGGGGGACAGGGAAGGAGCAGAGGGACAGGGAGAGAGAGAGTCTCAAGCAGGCTCCACACCCAGTGTGGAGTCCAACATGGGGCTCAATCTCACAACCCTGAGATTATGACCTGAGCCGAAATCCTGGTTCTTGAAGTTCTTAAAGTAGACTTCAAGACGAAAAGGCTGCCCTCATCTTTTTATTAAGTATCTTATTTATCTAATTGTAATTTTATTTTTACTGTAGATAAAAGTGTGTTTCATGAGTTGTATGGTTACCATAATGAGTTCTTGCATTCCAAAGGAGACCAGATTCAGTAGGAAGGAAAAAAGTGCCCTGTTGTATTCAAAAGCCTTATCTTTTCAGTTTCATAAATTCCACTGTTCTCCGTAGTATTTTTTTTAATTAAAAAAATAGCTAACATTTACTGAGTATTTACAGCATTGGTCAATATGCTACACACTTCACATAGTTTATCTCATATAATCTTCACAACAGATCTTATGACGTAAGTGCTAAGTCATACCCAGTTTATTTTATTGTTTGCAGCGTATCTTTGTTTTCACTCTTTAATGTTCTCAGATTTCAAAAGTAATACTTTTTTGCTTATTCTAATAAGTGAAGTAATAAGATGCTGAGAGGTTAAAAAGCAAAGCTAGTAATCTGCCCCTTCCCCTCTGCTTCTCTCCCCCTGATGGAACCCGGGCCTGTGGCCTTGTGAAGATTTTCCGAAGCTTTCTCTTTCACTTAAAAGTATATAAGCATTTATAGTTAGGGTTTGGCTTGTTTTTACCAAAATAGACTACATTACGCATATTTTTCAGTAACTAGTTTTTTCTTTTATAGACATTCATCAATCAGTAAATATATAACCACTAATGTCTTATTTTTTCTAATTTCTTTATGTATAAGTACATACTTTGTGTATAAAACTATACCCAACTTGGAAAGTGGGGTCTAAAAGTTCAATTCCATAAAATGTACGGTAACATTTAATGAAAAACAATAATTTTCAGTGGGATTACCACAAAATGCAGAAAAGATTATGAGACTTGTATTGTACAGAGCTAAGTAGTTCAGTGGATGATGAAGTGCCAAATGACCATGAAGTATGGGAATGGGGACTACATGAGAGGATAGATGCTTATGCCCATCATGTTGTATCCTAATCCATGTTGTAGCAGGTTTTTGATTAATATCCTTCACATAAATGTAATCATATCATATACATTCTGCCCATTTTTTCTTTTTAACCCCTGCACCCCCCTTCCTTCCCAGTACTACTGGTAATATATGTTAGCAACTGGGTCGTCTTCCTCCCATGGTTGTTTCCATACTCACCTTCCCATGTGCGCACACGCACACACACACATGCACACACACACACTTGGGTGCACATACAGTTTTGGGTTGTGATTGGTATTTACTTTTTAAAAATGGGATCATGGTTACACACGTCTCTGCATCTCACTTTTATGATTCAAAAATATATCCAGGAAACAAATAACCCAATTAGAAAATGAGCAGAAGACATGAATAGACATTTCTCCAAAGAAGACTTCCAGATGGACAACAGACACATGAAAAGATGCTCAGCATCACTTATCATCAGGGAAATGCAGATCAAAACCACACTGAGATACCACCTCCCACCTGTCAGAATGGCAGAAATAAAAAACACAAGAAACAGCAACTGGGCGAGTATGTGGAGAAAAAAAGAACCCTTGTGCAAACTGGTGCAGCCACTGTCGACAGTACGGAGGTTCATAAAAACTAAAATTAGAACTACCATATGATCCAGTAATTTCACTACTGGACATTTACCCAAAGAAAATGAAAACACAAATTCAAAAAGATATATACAGCCCTAAGTTTATACCAACATTATTTACAGTAGCCACATTATGGAAGCAGCCCACGTGTCCATCCATAGAAGAATGGATAAAGAGGATGTTATATATATACAATAGAATATTACTCAGCCATAAAGAAGAATGAAATCTTGCCATTTGCAACAACATGGATGGACCAAGAGAGTATAATGCTAAGTGAAATTAGTCAGAGAAAGACAAACATCATATGATTTCACTCATGTGTCAAATTTAAGAAACAAAACAAATGAACAAACTAAAAACAGACAAACCAAAAAGCGGACTCTTAACTATAGAGAGCAAACAGATGGTTACCAGAGGGGAGGTAGGTGAAGGGGACTAAGGGTACACTTACCATGACAGGCACTAGGTAATGTATAGAATTGCTGAATCACTATATTGTACACCTGAAACTAATAGAACACTGTATATTAATTATACTGGAATTAGAAAACAAAATAAAACAAGAATACATCCAGGAAAACCCATCCAAGTCATCCATGGTAGAGCTTTAATCATTCTTTTTAATAGCTGCTTAATATTCCACAGGATTACTGTACCATTATTCATTATCTTATTGCTGAGAATTCATTTTGTTTCTCTCTCTTTTTTTTTTTTTTTCCAGTAAGAGCAATGCCAGAATAAATATTTTAGTGGTGATTTTATTTTTGGGAGATAGGTTCCCAGAAGCGTGGTTGGTTGGTTGACATGTCTGTGTACTATTAATTTAAAAAGTATTTGTCAGACTCCCTTTCAAAACAGCTGTAAACAATTTACATTTTTTTCCTCTTCATCCTGTGGGCAGTTGGTATTATTGCTCTCAATTTTTCTTCCATCTGATTGGGTGTAGAGTGATGTATTATTTTTTCCCTGTAATTTGCATTTCTCTAATTACTGGTTATTTTGAGCATCTTCATGCTCGTGGCTGTGTGGATTTGTTCTCATGAACTAACTCCCTTTCACATCCTTTCCCCATTTTTCTATGGGACTGCTTGTCTCTTGCCAATTTTTAAGAGCTCTTTTTATATTGGTAATGATTACTAACTCATTATGTGTTATCTCTTTTGCAAGTATTTCCCCAAATCTATCCTTTGCTTATTCAATAGTTTTGTTTGTTTATTATTGCGTTTGCAACATAGATTGTTTTAATTTTTATAAACTCAAATGTGGTGATCTTTTCTTTCTGGTTAAGAAACAGATTGTAAGTGTTGTTCTAACTTTTCGATGCTTTATTTATTATATTAAGCATTTATTCCATCCGGAATTTGTTTTTTATTTATGATATGGGATTGGGGACTATTTTCTACCAGATGGATAGCCTGTTGTGCCAGCACTATTACTAAGTAATCAGTCTTTCGCCACCAATTGAAATACATTTGATCACATATTGAAATAGCATCTAAACTGGATTTTATTCCTTGGTTCTCTCTTCTGGTCCCCTACTAGACCTATTTATATTGATTTAATTACAGTGTCTTTATAGGATATTTCCCTTCACTATTTTTTTCATTCATTTATTTGCTTCCTTGGGCATTTATATTCTCTCTAAATTTTAAGATACTCATCCATTTAATTGGAATTATATCTGGTTTTTATTTTTATTATTTATGTATTTAAAGATTTATTTATTTATTTTAGAGAGAGAGAGAGGAAGAGAGAGAGAGCGTGTACTTGCCATGGGGGGAGGGGCAGAGGGAGAGAGACTCTTAAGCAGACTCCAGGCTGAGTGCAGAGCTTGATGCAGGGCTTGATCTCATGATCTGAGCCGAAATCAAGAGTCAGATGCTTAACCAACTGAGCCATCCAGGCGCCCCAAGGAATTATATCTGTTTTTTTTTTTTAAAAACTTCCCCGATTGCCTTACAAATAATGCTTTTTAAAATAAACTTTAGGGGTGACTGGCAGGCTCAGTGGGTAGACCATGAGATGCTCAATCTGGGGGTTATGAGTTTGAGTCACACACTGGGTGTAGATATTACTTAAAAAATAAATCTTAGGGCGCTTGGGTGGTGCAGTCGGGTAAGCGTCTGACTCTTGGTTTCAGCTTGGGTCATGATCTCAGAGTCCTGGGATCTGGTCCTGCATTGGGCTCCCCACTCAGCAGGGAGTCTGCTTGAGATTCTCTCTCCCTCTCCCTTTGCCCCTTTGCCTCTTGCTGTCTCTCTCTTGCTCTCTAAAATAAATAAATATAAAAAAAATAAAATCTTAAAAACACCCAAGAACTTTATTTTTTAGAACAGTTTTAGATTTACAGAAAAATTGTGACAGTTTACTAAGAGTTCCCATATACTTCTCACTCACTTTGCCCTATTAACATTTTACATTAGTATGATACATATGTTACAATTAATGAACCAGTATTGATGCTTTAGTATTAACTAAAGTCCATAGTTTTTTCAGATTTCTTCAGCGTTTACTTAATGTTCCTTTTCTCTTTTAGGAACCCATATTTTACTTGCTATTGAATTCCATGCTTTTATGATATTAAGAGAATTGATACTGTATCTTCCCATCTAAAAAATATGGATGTCTTTTCATTTGCTCAGATTTTTAAATTTATCCTTCAATATGATTTTATGATTATCATCATATAGATTTTGTGCTTTCCTTGCTGACTTTATTCCTAAGTCTTTGTCTCCGTCGGTTTGGGTTGCTTTCACAAAGTCCCATAATCCGGGTGGTTTATAAACAACGACAATTTATTTCTCACAGTTCTGGAGGCTGGGAATCTGAGACGAGAATGCCAGCATGGCCCTCTGGTGAGAGTCCTCTGCTAGGCTGCAGACTACCAACTTCTCATTCTACCCTTATGTGGCAGAAAGAGAGCTAACTAGCTCTCTGGCCTCTTGTTACAAAGACACCAATCCCATTCATGAGGGCTCCACCCTCATGACCTAATTACCTCCCCAAAGCCCCACCTCCAAATACCATCACACTGGGGATGAGCCATCAACATATGAATGGGGGGACACATTCATTCCATAACAATATTTTATTGCCTTTTTCACAATTGTGTGTGGAATATTTTTCCCATTTCTATTTCTGTGTGCTTATGCTAGAATAGGGAAAGCCAATGACTTTTGTGTACCTATCTTACATCAGACTTACCTTATCAAATGTTCTCATTAATTCTACTAAGGTTTTTTTTTTTGGTAAACTATAGTTACTGGATTTTGTAAGTGCAAAAATATGTAATTAGCAAAAATAATGTATCTTTTTTTAGTGTTTATTTCATTTGCCAGACCCGTCAAGACAATGTTGAATAATAGCAGTAGTGGGCATCCTGTCTGATTGCATTTGAAGTGGTTTTGTTTCATCAAGTACAAGAGTTTGCTGTTGATTTTTGTTAAATATACTTTACCACATTGAATTTCACTCTTGCGTTCCTTGAATTAAGCTCTTATTGGTTGCAGAGTGTTATTCCTTTGAATTATTGCTGAATATTACTAATATTTTATTTAGAATTTTCGTGTCTATATTTATAATTGGGGTTATGGCTTCCTTTTTTTCTTTTTTCTTTTCTTTCTTTTTTTACTATATCAGGTTTAGTGTTAAAGTTTTGCTGGCTTCATAAAATATATTAGGAAGTTTTCCATCCTTTCCTTCATTCTAGAATAAGTTAAATAATATTGGAATTACTGTTATTAAGTTAGCTCAAACAAGTTATGAAATCACTTGGTCCTGGTGCCTTTTCAATGCTGGGCTACTGCCCACCTTTCCAATCTAGTCTATTGTAATTGGTGTGTTTGAGTTTGCTACTTGTTCCCAGATTCATGTATTTTTTTTTAATTTTATTTTTATTTTATTCATGAAAGACAGAGAGAGGCAGAGGCAGAGGGAGAAGCAGGCTCCCCTTGGAGCAGGGAGCCTGATGCAGGACTGGATCCTGGGACCCTGGGATCATGACCTGAGCTGAAGGTAGACACTTAACCGACTGAGGTGCCCCCATTTATGTTTTCTTAGGAAATTATCCAGTTTTTCTAGGTTTTCAAATTTCTTGCTATGAATTTTATTATTTATTTATTTGAGAGAAGGGGCGAGAAAGTGGGGGTGTGCAAGAGCAGAAGGAGGGGCAAAGGGAGAGGGAGAGAGAGAATCCTCAGCAGGCTCCACACCCAGGATGGAGCCCGATGTGGGGCCCGATCTCATGACCCTGAGATCATGACTTGAGCCGAAATCAAAGGTCAGATGCTTAACTGAGCCACCCAGGTGCCTCTGGATTCTATATTTTAAAAGTCTCTTTTGTATCTGCGGTTATATATCTTTTGAAAATTCCTAATCTTATGTAATTTATTCTCGCCTCCTGTTTTTGGTTTTCTGTTCATTAATTTCAACCTTCATCTTTACTAATTCCCTCTTTATTTCTTTTTGATCCTTCTCTAAGTCTTCAACATGATCTGTAGTTTCCTTTAGTTTTAGTCTTTTTAAAAAGTTAATAATGAAGGTGATTAGGCATTTCATCCTGAATACAGCTTTTGGTTTGTTCCATAGATTTTGGTAAAAAGTGTACTTTTCATTGCTTTCGGGCTATTTGTAATTTCATTTTTAATTCCTCTTTGAATAATAACCAGTGGTCTTCTGGGTATATGTTTTTTTAAATATCCAGTGTCCCTCTCTGTCTTTAATAATGTTTTTTGCCTTAAAGTTACTTTATCTGATATTAATGGTTATACACACTTTCTCTCTGTGTTCCTAGAGAATATCTTTTTTTCATTGTATTATTTTCAATGTTTCTTTCTCGTTGTGTGGTTTTGCTTGTTTTTATTGAAGTAGTTGATGGACAATATTATATTAGTTCCAAGTGAATCTCATTATGTTTTATATGTGTCCCTTGCAAGGAGCATATAGTTGGGTTTTGTTTCTTTATGCAGACACATAACCTTTGTTTTTAAATTAACGTATTTATCCATTTAAGCTTAATGGAATTACTCACATTTAGAATTAAATTTATATCTTACTATGCTTTTTTCCCCCTTGTTTTTATTAGTTCTGCTTTCCTTTTCTTCTGTCTAGCCTTCATTTAAATTGACTGTTTTTTATTATTCCATTTTTTTTCTCTGTTAGGTTAGAAGTTGTATATTCTTTTGTTTCTTTTACTGGTATTTTCCTACAGGTACAACACACAATGATAAGTGGTCACACTTTGATATTAATTGATGTCTTTACTCTCTTCCCTAACAATGTGAGATCTACAGTGCCCTTTAAGTCCATTTACCTCACTATTTATTTAGATGCTAATTTCAAAGATCTATTTTAAAGCTCATAAGAAATTATTTCTAAAAGCAATATTTCGGGGGGTCTTCTGTGTATTTGCCATTTTTGTTGTTTTTTTCCCCCCTTCCTACTTCTCTAGGCTTCTGTGTGGTAATATTTCCTTTCTGCCAAAAGATTGTTCTTTGGTGTTTTCCTTCATTTGGGCTGTTGGTGATGTGCACCTCAGTTTTTGTTTCTCTCTACGTGTTTTTATTTTACCTTCATTCTTGAGAAATGTCGTTGTTGCATACAGAAGTCTAACGTGACAGTTACTCTTTTCCGTACTCTGTGGATACCCTTACAGTGTCTAGCACCCATTGTTTTGTTCGGCTGTCGGTTTTACACTTCGCTTCTTTAGAGGAATTTTGCCGCATGTAAAATGGCAACCATAGGAAAACGGCCAGTTTACAGTTTGCGATAATAAATACAACAGTAAGCCTGTCAGTCGGTTTGGGTGATTTTCCCCACTAATACTTAGTTCTCTGGGCGCACGTGCGGGGCAGGCATGAAGTGAGGTGCACGGGGCTGGCCGTTGCCATCTACAAGGAGCAGAAGCAGGGCTTGTGGGGATCTGCAAGGTGTGCCTACGATGAGGAAGGCTGCAGCCTACTTAGGACAAAATGAGAAATGTGCTGGAAGGAAATTGACGGGCAGTGAGAAACGGCTGTCTTATTCAGTCGCGGGTCTAAGGAATTGTGACAGCTTTCGGGAGCACTGCTGTGTTGCACAGTGCCTCCGGGAATCAGTGGGGTCAGTGCGGAAAGGAAGGGACGGAGTGGGGATGTGAGGCATCTCTGAGGTTTCCCGCCCCGCTGCGAGTGAAGGGCTAGTGTGGATGGGCTCTTTCACTGACTTTTTTTCTGTGTCCAGTGGTTCTTTAACTGGACTTCATCTGAGTATTGCTAAGTGGAACTTCCTCCAGCTGTCTGAAAAATTAATGAGATTTTGCACATTTTGGTGTTGCCATGATTTTCTTTTTTTACTGCTTTTTATTACGGAATTCTCAAACCTATCCACGAATAGAGAGAATGGGACAACGAACCCCACGTGTCTATTACCCAGCTTCAGTAACAATTTCTTTTTCTAAAAAAAAGATTTTATTTATTTGTCGGAGAGAGTGAGTGAGCATAAGCAGGGGGAGCAGCAGGCAGAGGGAGAAGCAGGCTCCCTGCTGAGCAAGGAGCCCCATGGGGGACTTGATCCCAGCACCCTGGGATCATAACCTGAGCTGAAGGCAGACGCTTAACCGACTGAGCCACCTAGGTGTCCCAGTTTCTGGCATTCTTATTCTACATAGTCCTCCAACTTTTCTTTTGCTTTTCTCATTGTTAGAGTATTTAAAGCCAATTTCCCGCATCGTATTATGCACCTGTAAATTAGGTTGAATAATGTGAAACTGCCAACGTTTGACAACATTTTGAGGTACAGAACGGCAATTTCACATTTATCAGTCTGAAATTTTGACTGTTTTTCTTTAACAGAAACTCTATGCGCCTGTCAATATATTTTTCTAAACCCACAGCAGATCTATCTCCAAATGTCAAAGTGCGTTGTCTGTTGCGCCTCCCCGAGACTTGTCTTCTTCCCACGGTGGGTCTCTGCCTGCTGGACAGCTGTCATTCTGATGCTTCCGTTTATCCCTTTCCTGTGAAATGGGTTCCTGTTTCCTCAATCATATTTTCATCGTCTTTGGTTTATTTCTTTGTTTTGCTGAAGCATAATTCTCCCTAAGCTTCCCCAGGAAAGGTATGGGAGAGACAAAAAGTTTGTACCCTTGTCTGCCTTCGTTTGCCCTCATACTTGATTGATTGTTCAAGTTACAAGCACCAACTCTTGATTTCCCCTCAGGTCATGGTCTCAGGGTCGTGAGATCGAGCCCCGTGCTGGGCTCCACATTCAGCGGGGAGTCTGCTGGAGACTCTCTCTCCCTCTCCCTCTGCCCCTCCCTCTGCTTGTGCACGTGTTCTCTCTCGCAAATAAATAAATCTTTAAAAAGAAATTCTATGCCCCCAGATCATTGCCCACTCAGAATTTTGAGGGCATAGCTCCATGACTTTTTGTGCTGCTGTCAAGAGATCTGATGTCATTCTCACACAAAGGAGTGGAAATTATGTTTTTTCCTCTCAGAGAGCTTTTTCACAGTCATCTGTCTTTGTGTTTGCTTTAATTTCACTTTAAGTGCTGGTCTCTCGGAGGAGGAGGAGAATTGTCTCTGACGATTTCTTGCCCATTCTCCTCTTTGGAAACTTGTGTGTGGGCCTGATGCTCTAATTTTCATTTTTTTCTCACCTAGTTTCCAAACTTTGTTACGTGGAAATTGTCTCACTTTTGTCTTCCAACTTTCTGATGAATTTTGTTTCTGCTTCATAGCATCCTGTTCTTGTTTTCTTCAGATCTCCCTGAGGGTAGTGTGTGTGTGTGTGTGTGTGTGTGTGTGTGTGTGTGTGTGTCTGTTTTGTTATCTTCTGCTTTTTGCATTGTTTCTGTTTCCTCTAAGTTCCTTCTTTTTTCTCCCACCCTTCCTTGCCTTTCCTTGTTTTTTTGTTTGCTTGTTTTGCTTCTCTGCTTGTTATACTTTCCTTACAATCATATTTTCAGTAACTGCCTCATAAATATGAACAGACAGCCAAGAATAAACAGACTTTTAAGGAAAGTTTCCAACATGTAATTATAAACTGTTGGCTGGAGGAATGGTGGTGATTCGGGGAGAGATGGCCTTTTTGTTGGCAAACCTCCAAAATGTTAAATCTGTAGGTCTCGTCTCCTGTTTCTCCTGGTGCCTCCAGATGCGAAGTCTCCCGTGGTGGAGGCAGGAGGAAAGCTGACTGGCTGAGCTTAGCTCTGAGGCACTTAGGCTGAAGCGGCTTTTGTTCTTCTGTGTAGTGACTTATCCTACATCTGCTTTCCTTTGAATTTATTGAAATCTCTTGCTTAGGTTATAGTTCTGTATCAGCTGGAACTATTTGCAGCTGCAAGTTACTAGAAAAACTTAGAGTATAAAACAAACGGGCTCATTTTTCTCAGTAACAAGAAGTCGGGGGGTCGATGGTTACTGTCCTTGGTTCGGCAGCTCAGTGATATCAGGGTCAACATCTCTGTGATTCTCTCAGCCTAAAGGGAAAGTGCAGCTGCACAGAATATCCGTAATTAAGGCCTGAAGAAGGCAAGAAGGGATAATGGTTGTGTTGCTTTCCCCCTACTTGCCCAAACAGACATCTGCGAGTGTTCCACGGGCTCACATGTGGTCATATAAATACTCCTTGCTACAAAGAAGACTGGGAAATGGGTTTGGCGTATTGGTTCCCTGAACAAAATTGGTGTTCTCTTGGCCAGGAGGAAGGGAAGGATAATGGGTGGTAGGTAAGCCGTGAACAATGTCTGCTACATTTTTTTGTATTTTGATGCTATCATCTTAATGGGGTTTCAGGTAAAAGGAGATAAACATGCCGTGTTTACTTGCACAGTGAAGATGCAGTGAGCAAATCCCCATAAAACACTTAGCACAGAGCCTGGCACAGAATCAGTCATAAATAAACCGTTGCTATTGTTATGTGGTCCATGGTGCCCCATCTTTGCACGTGTTTTAGTGGCAGTTGGACCAGCCAGGTGGAAATGCCACTAGGCTCTTGGATATATGGGTCATCCCTGCAGAGAAACTGGGCTAGAGAAATAAATTTGGTTGTCATCACTATGTGGGTAGCATTTGAAGTTCTGTTCATGGATGGGATTATCCAGGGAGAGCTTTTGTGATGACAAGCAAGTGGGAAGCACACATCAGAGAATGCAAATCAAGGTTAGCCAACATGATAAATTGGGACGTCACTACAAATAAACATGTTTAGATTCTGGAGCGTGAATTTATTCTTCTAGCGTCTCCTTTGTGCAATGTATCGTTTAAAGTACTGAATTACCAAAAAATTAAGCCACAGTTGAGAGAAATTATAGAAATAGGTGGTAAGGTTGACTAAACGTGGTATATTTATAGTTAAATAAATAGGCCTTATTTTCTTCCAGTTATTCAAAAACTTTACTTAAGAATGCTGACATCAAAAATCAGAATTAAATTGTCTGTAGAAACATGGGTGTGGTTTCTTCCTAAGTTATTGAAAAGTGGCATTCAGCAGGGACCGTCATTTCGAGGTGGCCTGGCCAGGACTGTGCAGCTCTGCTCCGTTCTTGCAGAGGAGCCGGCAGCATCCCAGGACACGCTGCAGAGCTGTGTGCTTCCTTCCCCTTCTGTGTTTCATTTGCTCGGAGGAAATGACTGATGGCTTTCTTCTGCAAATTGCACTATATGATTCCAATTGTGGCGGCAAGATCTGCCAACATTTTTTGATGTGTAGAAACCATTTGAGTCTATTGTGTTAGTAAATCTACTTCCCCTCTCCGCCCCCCAAATTCAACAAAAATATTTTCTATTTCTTGGTAATCATTTAAAATTAATGTATAGAGTTAGGATTCTGGGTATAAACTTTTGACTAAATCTATATAAAATACATTTTTTCTTAGAAACTGAATGGTAATTCTGTAAAAAAAAAAAAAAAACCAACCACCACCCTCAAAACACAAAAAAACTGAAAAACATTTGCATTTGGAGCCATTGAGCCAAATTCTAAAATTAAAATTACATCTTGATTGGTACATATTTTTAAAACCGTATGTCCTGTATCTGTACTCTGCACTTGAAAGCGTCATTGATGGGCTGGAGTATGTACTCTAGACGGTGAGCAACAGATATGTGGTCTGGAGAACTATCACAATACGGAGAATGGTTGAAGGCCCTGAGGATATTTAGACTGGAGAAAAGAATACTTGGGGGAATCATGCTCGTTTACTTCAAGTATTTGAAGGGCTGGTATATGGGTAAAGATAAATGTTCTCTGTTTTTCCAGAAGGTGATAATTTTGGGTATAGCAATGGTGAATTTGTTTATTTCAGTTCACTTTGACAAAGAATTTTCCCATAAAGGCATCTAATATGTCTGATGGAATTTTAGCCATGACTAGAAGTGGTCTACAGGAGGGATGGGCATACTATAGCCTTTGGGCCAGATTTGGCCCACTGCCTGTTTCGTAAATAAAGGTTTATGGGAGCACAGCCATGCCCATTCATGTTTTGTCTGCTGTTGCTTTTGTGTTACCTTGGCAGACTTAGCAATCGGAACAGACACCGGATGACCGCAAAACCTCAAATATTCACTGTCTGTCCCCAGAAAGAGTCTGCCAGCCCGTGTGTAGACGGCAGACAAGTCAAGGGTGTCGTAGGTGATCCAACTCACTGGATGGTAAGTTAGTGTAGGTGACCTAGGTCCTGTCCAACTAAGCTTCTGTGGTTCTCTACGGAGTTGAGAGTCTACATGGACTTAAAACGGGTTCTTAGTTTAAGAGTTAGAAGTAGAATAGAGGTGTATTCACCAATATCCTTGTGTTTATCTCTTCCTCGGATATTACCATTTGTGTGAGATGTGAATTTCAACAGCCTTCTGCTCTAACTATGAAATGTCATTGTTTTGAACTTCCATCTGTTACAGTAGTGGATTGGAATGAAGCAGTGGATTTTGTAAACAATTAGGTAGTGTCAGATTCAAAGTTATTTAAAATTTTTAAAAATACCTTTTCTCTGGCAGACCCTCATTGGCATGAATTTCTGTGTAATCGGAATTGCTAGTTTTTCCTAACTTTTTCATCTGAGAATGTCAAGGCCTTTAGCAAATATTTTTATGCCTTATTCATCAGTGTTTTTCATACAAAAACATGGGATTATTAAGAAAGTTTCTTTGGACGTTCTGTATGAGTGTGGGGGTGTGTGTGTATGTTTTCCATTGGATGTTCTCTTGAAATACAGAAGACTTGGACGTTTTTCAGGACACAAATTCATTGAGGGGATGTAATTTTGGAAAAAATTTTAATGTGACCTGATGGATATGAATCATTCCAATGGGAAATTAGAAACATAAAAAATATCTACAGTGGACTTGGAGTTCTCACATCAGCTTTTAGACCTCAAATACTAAGTTGTTTATTTTCCTTTGGACTATAACATCTTTATTAAAACTACTTAAATTCATGGTTTTTGCTTTAAAGTTTACATTTTAGAATGTGAATTTAGTAAGATAATCAAATTTAAGAAATGCATAATGCAGCACTAATTAATTTTTAAAAAATTAATAGACTTTATTTTTAAGAGAAATTTTAGGATTATAGAAAAATTAAGTACAGAAAGTAGAGTTCCCACCCACTCCCTCACATCTGCCCCCACCCTATCCCCACCCTGTTTCCTTTATGTTATGAACATCATACATTAGTGTAGCACGTCTGTTACAATTGATGAGCCCATATTGATACACTGTTATTGACTAAAGCCCATAGGTTATAGTGGTTTTCCTTCTTTGTATTGTATATTTTGTGGGTTTTGACAAATCATAATGACACATATCCACCATTATAATATCATACAGAATAGTTCTACTGCCCTAAAAATCCCGTGTTCCACCTATTTATTCTTTCCTCCATCTCCCTAACTCCTGCCAACCAGTCCTGGCTTTACAGTCTCCGTAGTTTCACTTTTTCCATAATGTCATGTGGTTGGAATCCTATAGTATTCAGCCTTTTCAGATGGGCTACTTTCACTTAGAAATATGCCTCTAAGATTCCTCCACGTCTTTTCATGGACTGGGAGTTCGTTCCTTCTTTTCGGGTGTGTGTGTGTGTGTGTGTGTGTGTGTGTGTGTGGCCTTGGAGTTTATTTCAAAAAACAGATTTTGGTTAGATGGTAATTGTATACATTGGATTTTAAAAGTTACAGAAACAATGACTTAAAGCCTTTTTTTAAGACTTTGTTTTTTTAGAGAAGTTTTAGGTTTATAATAAAATTGAGAAGAAGACCTAATTGATATCCCATATACACCTTCCCCCACACATGTACAACTTCCCCAGTTACCACTATCACTCACCAAAATGGCACCTTTTTTTTTTTAACCAAGGAGGAACCTGCATTGATACATTGTAACCACACAAGGTCCGCAGTTTACCTTAGGGTTCGCTCTTGGTGTTGTACATTTTATGGGTTTGGCTCATTTCCTTTTATAGCTGAATATTACTCCACTATACGGATGTACCACTGTAGGTTTATCCATTCAGTTATTGAAAGACATCTTGGTTATGAGGTTAATTACTTTAAAAAACATAAATAAAATAAATACACTTTTAATGTGTTTATTGTTATATATTTTAAAGTTAACCTACATGTGAAAATGTGAGCATAAAATATTTTTTAAAAAGATATCTCAACTTTCCAGCAGCTTGAAACCTATTTCAGTCTACCCACTACAAAATAAATGTGTTAATTTTTTTTTTAATTTGCAGAAGGTTTACATGGTTGTTCCAAAAATTCAAATGCTATAGAATTGTATGGGCTAAAAGATGTAGGCCTTGCCTATTTCTAAGATCATAGCCTTACACATTTTTACTTATGTATAAAAACATGTGTGTATGTAAAAAATACGTATGGTATAATCCTGTTATTATAAAAAACCCACAACGATATATGCGCATATGGTTACATTTATCTCTTTATCATTTACAAAGATGGGATCATGCTATGCATACTGTTCTGCAACTTTTAAACATTTCACAGTACTGTGTATTGTGGATATCTTTTTTTAAAAACTAAAGTGTAGCTGACATACAATGTTCCAGTAGTTTCAGGTGTACATCATAGTGACTTGACAAGTCTATACCTTTTTCTGCGCTTACTAGCTACACGACTGTCTGTCACCACGCAACACTGTTACAGTGCCGTAAATGGCAGTAAATGTTCTTTTAAATCACTGCAGAGTATTCCACTGTATGGATCAATCGTAATGGAATCATTCGTCTATTACTGGACACTCATATTGTTGTAATTTTTGGCTACTATGAATCTCATTGCAGTGAATATCCATATTTATGTATTACTTTTTTCATTTATTCTATAATTATTTATTTGGCTTGTTATGTGTGCCAGGTAGTTCTAGGTGCTGGGATTCAGGAGTGAGCCAGAGATGATGTTCAATTTCTTGTGTGGGGAGACCCCAATAAACAAACAATAAGTAAACAAGATATTTTCAGATAGTAGTAAATGCTGTGAAGGGAGTGGTGGTGGTGTTCCTACTTCAGATGGGATGGCCAGGGAGGAGGTTTCTGTGGAGCTGACATCGGAGCTGAGAGCTGCACAGGTAGAGGAGGCTGCCAGTGCCTTGCGTCTGGGGGTGTGGCGGGGGCAGGGACAAGCAGCTGCGCACCAGGCAGGGCGGTGGGAGCATCTGCCTGCTATAGGCAATGAGGGTGCATGTGTGTAGGGAACCTGAAAATGAGAAAACCAACTGAAATCAGTTTACTTTTTTTTTTTTTAAGATTTTATTTATTTATTTGACGGAGATAGAGACAGCCAGCGAGAGAGGGAACACAAGCAGGGGGAGTGGGAGAGGAAGAAGCAGGCTCATAGCGGAGGAGCCTGATGTGGGGCTCAATCCCATGACGCCGGGATCACGCACTGAGCTGAAGGCAGACGCTTAACCGCTGTGCCACCCAGGCGCCCCTGAAATTGGTTTACTTTTTATTTTCATCCTATGCCATCAATTCTCACCAATAATAGCCTGTTCTCTGCTACCCTCCCCCCACCGCCAAAACTGACATTCTATACTTATCCCTATAGTTTTGATGTATTGCTTCCTAGATATGAGTCAAACAAAGGCTATGTGCACTTCAAATGTAAATTGGTGGTTCACTTTTAATTATAAAAGATATTATTTTTCAGATAAATACTGAATAAATTAAGGACTCATGAATGAGGAAGTTTTGTTCTATGTACTTTTGTTAAGTAAACCGTTGTATAGCTTTAGGTAATTCAAGTGAATCAAGACAATTATAAAAATTAAGAAATGGAAATAAAGTCATCCATAAACTCGCTTTTTTAAAATACTGACAAATAAATAAATACAGACACAATTTTGATTCATAATGGAACTATTCCTGTTTCTCTTTTGCTGAGGTATTAAAGTCAAGATCCTAGTGATTTTAGAAAGTACTCAAAATTAGGAACTTATAGAGCTGTTAGGCTTATCAGAGTTCACCTAGTATTTTAATCCTATTAAGGTCCTCTTGGAACAAGCATCTCAGTCAATCATGTGAAGAAGGCATACCTGTGTGGGTGGTGGGACTTACTTGAAGAAAGGGGCCTCGAAAATAGTAATCATTCAGTTCCCTTATTGGATTATGACTTTGGGGGATAATTTTTAATAGTTAAAATGTTCTATCATGATAATGTTTTATCCAGCGGTATTTAGTATGTGTCTTCCCATGTCCCCCTGGTAGGTGCTGGGGGTACAAAGATGATTGAAGTTATTGTGACAAGTCCAGTCTAACTGGGGAAAAAGAGGCAAACAGGTGGATTGAGCACAGGGTGGGGCCTGGGAATGGAGTACGGGGGGTGCATGGTGCAAGGGAGCCCCTCCTGCCTTGGGGAGCAGTCAAGCCGTGCCTCCCTGCTGGCCTCTTGTGCCACTGTTCTTCCCACTGACTTTTAGTCCCTCCGCCACACCATGCTCGTGTACCCTTAGGAGTTTTGCAGAAGCTGCTCTCTCTGCCTGGAGTTTTTTCTCTGATTAGTCCCATTAGACCCTCTCCGCGCATGCTCCATTTCTTCTCGACACTTACTACAGCTGTTAGGAAGGATTACTTGCTTACTCTCCCCCACCTCCACCCCAAGAGAAGGCTTTCAGCTGTAAGTAACAGGAAACCTGATAAACAAGTGGCTCAAACAGACAGGGATTGGTTCTTCGCAGAGATAAAGGACCCTGGAGGTCAGGGGATGTTGGAGGTAGTTGTCTTATTATCCGAGTCAGGTGTTTGGTGGGAAGGATTCTCAGGCTCCTTCCCTCGTGGCTATAAAATGACCGCCCCAGCTTCTAGCCTCACCCACATTCAAGGCTGAAGGAAGGGATGGTTCTGGGCCTATTCTTTTTTGTCTTGGAAGCGAACTTTCCCAGAAGCCTGCGGCACACTTTCTTGTTTGTCCACTGGCCATCTGTAACTGTGATCAGCTTTTCCAGCACCTGATACGAAGGTAAGTGTTTTGTGTTCTTTTATGGGATGGTCAGTCTGGTGTGGCCAACAAGAGGAGACAGAGCAGCTTCAGAAAAGAGTTTTTATACATCAGCTCCTTGAGATGGAGGATATGACCTGCCACACAGGGTCACAGGGGAAAACCCCAGCATCAGGAGGGAGCAAAGGGAAGGCTTGGCCAGAGCCTGTGTAAGGGTTTCCGAGGGAAAGGCAAGACAGGGCATGGTGAACAGTTGAGGACTGGGTAGTTTGAAGAATTGCAGAGGGCTTTGGGTTTTAGCTGCCTGGTACCTGGCCCTGGGATGTTTAGGGAGAGGAATATTGCGCTCTGGGATGCACGGGTATGATGGAGAAGGTGTAGGGCTCTGGATTGGTTTGTTTGCATATTAAAGGTGTACTCTAGGCTGAACTCTGCTATCTCTAAGAATGGGTTAGTTCCCCCCCCCCCCCACCGGCAGTCTCCACTTTCCCCACCCCTAGCCAGAAGGCTTTTTAAGATTCAAAACCTAATATACAGAAAGTAAAAAATATATATATATATGTATATATATATATACACACATACACACACACAATATAGTGAGAGAGAAGGGATAATTAAGACGTGTTGGGTTCACTGTTCAGCAATGTCCATCACACCCCTCGAGACCCCTTACAGGAGGGGATTGTCCTGTTCTTCCTTAAATTCCCAGTGCCTCACACAATACCTGGTACAGTGAATGGTGACACAGGTTAGGAAGAAAAGGGAAAATAAGGACGTTCCAGGAGAAAGGAATATTCGGTACAAAGGCATTGAGCCGAAAGAGCCTCCTTTGTGTGTTTGGGGACAAGTGACTGGAGCAAGGCAGATGACAGGGACTACTGGAAATTGAGTAGAAAAGTAGTTGGGGTCAAACTGCGAAAAGCTTTGAATGTCACGTTAATTTGGCCTTTCCCTGTATTAGCACTGGGAGTCACTGAAGAGTGTTAGGCGAGGGAGTAACAATAGGATTTGTGGGTTGGATGTTAAGTGTGTTGGTAGTGTGGTGTAGGAACTGGCGGGGGAGCGATTGGAGGAGTCAGGGAGGCTAATTAACAATATCTAACTGGTTAGGGTAGAGGAACAATTATTTGGGGAATTTGGAGAATGTCTTTTTGAAGTCCTCTGCTGGCACAGCAATCCTCCAGGTATGACCCTGGGCCTGCAGCATCAGCGGTGGCAGCTTGTTAGAAATGGAAATTCGTGGGCCCTACTGAATCAGAATCCCTGGGGCGGGTCCAGTGGCCTGTTGTAACAAGCCCTGCAGGTGACTCTGAAGCACCTGACACGTGAGAACCACTGCCTCGAGCAGCGGACACCTGAGGCCAAGAGCTTGATCATGTGGTCTGATGCAACCAATCTGCACGCTGGAGTCACCTGTGCAGCTTTTTTTTATGTCAATGAGGTTGGGCCCCCACATTGGAGCAATTAAATCTGTGGGGGTGGGAACCAGACACCAGTTCATCTCTGTTGCTCCCCGGGGATTCCAATGTGCAGCCAGGGCTGAGAACTAATCTTGTGGAACCCCTATTGATGAGAAAACTCAGGGCTGGAAGTCCTCTTGCTCAAGGTCCTACAGCAAGTTCAGGTGAGAGTCATTTTCTTTGCCCCTCTTTGCCCCCTTTCCTCCTCTTTCCTCGCAAGCGAGAGCATGTGTGCCCAACGGTGGGAAGGGGCAGAGGGAGAGAGAGAATCTTACGGAGGCTCCACACACAGCGGAGCCCAGCACGAGGCTGGCTCTCACAACCCTGAGCTCATGACCTGAGCCAAAATCAAGAGTCAGATGCTTAACTGACTGAGCCAGCCAGGTGCCCCACACACCATTTTTTAGGCTGTCTTCTCTGTGCTGTGATGAACACTATCCCCACTTTTTAAATAAATTGCTTTAAGAGACTGGTTTTTAAATCCTTCACAGAAAACTGAATTATTAGAGGGGAAAAATAGGTTACAGACAGGATTATAAAAAATTACTTTCTCCTTTTAGTTAACATTAATTCACACTTGAGAAAGTTAGCCTTTTTATAAAGGTTTTATAAAATTTTTCGACATCAGTGAAAAGTAGTGTATCAGTAAGATACGGGTAAATAGTGCTTTGTCATTTGTGTTCCAGTAATGAGACCCTGTTTTCAAACTCTAGGTGGAGCTCTTTGGTTTATATGTATATTGTTCTATTTATGATTTTCAGAGTTTTTGTTTAAAAAAAGGTATTTGGGATTCTTTTTAAAAAGACATTGAAAAATTTATAAGCTTTTTTTTTTTTTTTTAACACTTCTCAACTCTCCTTTTCTTGTTTTAAAGCCATATTGATAAAAGCTTACACTTTGGTTTCATTGCTTGCCCGAAGAATCCAAATCCAGGCCTCGAGTCCTTTTCAAATCCATCTTAAATCTGTATTGTTCTCTCCTAGTGTTTAAGGAATGGGATGTTTCCCAAATTTTTGTTTCTGGTAAGTCTCTGTGTTGAAACAGAATTGGTGTAAGGTGGGATTCCTTTTGTTGGTGAGAAAGACTTTGTGGAGAACATAGCTGTTGCTATAGTAACTTCTTCAGCTGTTTTTACCCCATTGTGTACAAAGGCGTGTTAACAACTACCTTCCTGTAACAAAAATGAATTATTTTGCTGCCACTTCTTTTTCTCTTCCCTATGAACTAGCTCAGTATTCTCCCTTCTGCTGGGAGTACGCTTGCAGCAAAGTTCCCAGGATAGAAGGCATGTTGTTTTTGGATGGCGCAACCCAGTCGTTGTAGTTCCTGCCCCAGCAGCGTCACCATTGCCATCACCTGGAAGTTTGCTAGAAATGCCTATTCTTGGGTCCCACCTAAGACCTACTGGACCAGAAAGCCTGCGGGTAGAGTCCAGCAATCTGTGTGAGCCCGTGGTATAAGCTATTTTGAAAAGATGAGAAAATTCCATACTCCTTTTTTTTTTTTAAAAGATTTTATTTATTTATTTGACAGAGATAGAGACAGCCAGCGAGAGAGGGAACACAAGCAGGGGGAGTGGGAGAGGAAGAAGCAGGCTCCCAGCAGAGGAGCCTGATGTGGGGCTCGATCCCATAACGCCAGGATCACGCCCTGAGCCGAAGGCAGACGCTTAACCACTGTGCCACCCAGGCGTCCTGAAAATTCCATACTCCTTGATGCCTACATCCAAAAATCCCTATGAAATCAGCTGTGCTCATTTACGGGTTCGCAAGTGCTTTTAAAATCACCTTGGGATTTTGTTTATTAAATTTCCATAGTAGAAATAAACGAATCACCTTGAGAAATTATAACCTTTATAACTTCTGAGGCTTTTATGAAAAAGTGGGGCATTTAAACATAATTATTTCAGTGCACAAATATTTGGTTCTTTGAGGAGTTTGTTTAAAGGCAGAATTCTTACTGAATAAGTTTGAGGTGGAGCCTATTACTCTGTATTTCTAACAAGCTCCCAACTGATGTGCATTTTTCTTATCCATGGATTAAATTTTCAGTAGGGAGGATATTGACTATACTCAAGCCCACATATGAGAATCACCTGTGATTTATCAAGATACACTTTTGATTTAGTATGCCTGAAGTCATTGAGTTTTCCCGTATCAGTCACAATGTGAAGAGATTTCTAGAATATAATGCTGACTTGTCTAGTTTAAAGTGACTCACCCTTGTTAAATGCTACAAGAGGTATTGTTTGCCAGAATCTGTCTCTGAGACCCTCTATGCTAAACAACAAGCACACTTGTGAATTGCGTTATTTTTTTTAAATTGAGGAAACTTATTCATTTGTGGCACGATAAAACTAGAGAGACAATTCTGAAGTTTGGTGTTTGTGGGCAAAATAATTTAAGCCAAAGACAAGTGGTCCACAAACGTTGAGATCAGTCATTGCTCCATATTTATTGAGCACCTGCCACGTGAAGCATTATACTGGGCAGTTAAGGAAATCAGAAGACAAAAAGAAAAAAGCTAAAGTCCTTGACCTTGGAGATGACAATTTACCCGAGGAAAGAAAACTACACTTGTGAAAGTTAATTACCAATATAGGGAACCTTCTGGAAAATGGTAAAGAAGTGTGGTTGAACCTCAAAGGTTGAGCCTTAAACGATTACCTATTAGCTGAGGAGGTTAAAACTATGGAGTCTGGGCTCTGGGGGTGGATAGAATTGGAATATTTAGAGGAGAATGAAAGAAGGGGACTCCACAAAAGACAAAGTGGCATGGGCCAAGGTGTAACTTTCAGGAGTGAACCTTCAGTGCATGTGGGAACAGGAATAGTTCAGACCACACAGAGTTTAGACTTCTTGTTTTGGGGACGTTGATGAAGATGAGCTGGAGCCTGATTGGTAAGGATTTAACTGCCAGGCTTCGGAGTTTTGACTTGAATTCCTTTTGTACCAATGAGCTATTGAAGGCTTTGCAGGGTGGGGGCGGTGGCAGGGAGTGAGTGAGTGTGTGTGTGTGTGTGTGTGTGTGTGTGTGTGTGTGTGTGTGTATGTATATGACCCAATCAGGATTTAAAAGAAGGCATTAAGGAAATGTGCAGGATGAGTTGAAGTGGTAAAGACTGGAGGCAGAAATGCTTGTTGGATTGCATTGAGTGGCCTTGGCAGTAGGCCTGAGAGAACACTGCAGGAAATATGAGGAAGAGATTTGGCAAAGGAGCAATTTAAACTGAAATTACAAGTGGATTAAAAAGTTGAGATGAATTCATATAAATGGCAACTAGGGGCATTTGGGACTATATGTCTATCCTTTTCAGGTCCTCTTTGTGGCAAACAGCCTTATTTCCCACATACCCATCTTGAAGACACTGTGTAGACTAGGGGAGTTAAGCAATACTACCTTTATAATGGTTCGAGATTTATATCTTACTACACTCACATTCATCTTGTGGGTTTTCTGTTTCCCTTTATGGTGCTCTGCCTTACTTCATGCAGTCATGAGTATGTTTTGCATGCTACCAGTCACAAATTCCCAAGCTGTTGGGTAGTACTTTGGAAGCAATCATCTTAAAATTTTAAATCTAGAAGGAACCTGAGAAGTAATCTAATATAACACACACACACATTCTCTGTCTTTCTCTGTCTTCTTTCTCTCTTACACTTTAGAGACAACAGAAGTCCTCCAGAACTTGAGGTGGAAGGCAACAGTCCTTGAAAATAATGCCTAGTATCACCATGCCCTATCTGTGATCAGATGGTTTACAAAGCTGTGTCCAGTCTGCTCACAGGTGCCTCAGGCTGGAGGGGTGGGGGGTGGGGGTGGGATCGTCTTGGTATGAGTAAAGCACTCTGATCTAGTCTTCCAAAGAGTCTCCCTCCCTATCCTACCCCAGGGGAAAGCCAATGCCCCTTGGACCTTAGGTAGCTCTTCTGGCAGGAAATCTAGATGGCTCTTTATTGACAATTAATGGCCATTTGCAGATTAGCTCTCCAAAAATCCCCGGAACCCTTACAAGGGTTTTGAGTCAGAACCACCCAGCTTAACTTACTGAAGAAAATACAGTGCCTTACCTACACCAGAACACACTAGTGCGAACTCTCTTCTAAGTTTGCGGCTGTGCGTTTTAGTTCAGACAGTTATGTGCAAAATTGGAGCCTTAACCGGTGGTGCCTCATCGTTGTTTTTATGTGGGTGCGGCCTCAGTTATCGTCATGCTGTTGGGTCAGCCAGCCAAGGAGACTGAAGAGTGTATTTTCCATACGGCTGTGATACTGCCTTGAGAGCGTCCAGAGCATTATGTAAAATCTTTGATACATGATCTAATGCACTGATGATTGCCTGTTTCCTGTAGGTTAGCATTCACTCCTTGAAGTCTCTACTGTAGAGCAGTCAGGTAGAGTGATGGAACTGTGGATACAAAGATGAGGACGTAGTCTCTGCCCTCGAAGACTCAAGCAAAGAGGGACAAGTGAACAGAGAATACGTATACAGGATGAAGCAAGACGAGCGTTTGACCCCAAAGGGTCTTGGGCACTGTGTCAAGGACTTCACCCTTCTTAGAAACTGAGACCCCCCTGCTTCCCTTGTCTCTCTGTATGCCGAGGTGGCACTCATTCTGACACTGTGATATTTTATTGCTCCAACATGTCTGCATCTCCAGTTTGGCTGACACCGCTGTCCTTGTGAAATCTGCCAAACTGAACTAGGGACTCTCTGATTGTGGGCCAGGCCGAGTGCCTGAGGTCGATGCCTGAACAGTAGTCACCTTCTCAGCAGCCAGGTACGTGGGCTGCCTTGCTTCTCCCCTTGAAGTGCTCCCGGAACCACAGACCCACCAAGATTTTTGCAGCAGTTTGGCTTTTGTACTCCTGCCCTTCATACCACCCCTTTGTTCCATTTCTTAGTTGGACATTGGCCATCCCGGTATCCACGGTAATGTAAAGCTGACTGAGAGAGCTCACAGGCGGGGAAGGGTAGCGGCCCCTCTTGATAAAGGATCATGGCAATGCTTAGGTCCCTTCCTCATTACTATATCTGTTGTCTTTCCACTCCCAGCTTTGGCTGAACATAAAAATATCCCCAATGGATCACCACTCATTTCACCAATCCTTGTTACATTTAGAACGTTTTGGGGTCTTGATTCAGTTATCCAACATATGCATTATTTCTCCCAGCTCATCAACTGAGAAACTTGATAAACCTATTTCTACATCATTGTCCAAGTAATTGATGACCATATTGAACAGGACAGGACTCAGTAACATGATCGAGAAACTTCTCTTCTCTTTCATGTATGTAGACAAATGTGCAAAAACGTAATGATTTAATTATTTTGGGCATTATAAATATTTTCAAATGAATAAAGTGAGGGAATAGCCCTCTAGATTTCATAGTTGTAATATTTTTCTAGATTTCTGTCAAAAATATACTTTTTTTTCCCTCGATTTGGATAAACCAGCTGAGAAAGATACTTGAGGGACCATTGGGCGCCATTTGAATATGGCCTGGGAACTAAAGAACATTAAGGAATTGGTGTTAAATTTGTTAGGTGTGATAGTAACATCATGATTATGTATGAAAGGGGTTTGTTTTTCAGAGCTGTATAGTGAAGTATTTGATGTATAAATGTTGTGTTGTCTGTAATTTTATTTACGGTACTTCAGACTGTCATGAGGAAGCCTGTGGGGGGAGAGTTGAGTAGGAGCTCCCTAAAGAGAGTAATGGCTAACGGTCTGTTGTCATTCTGTATGGATGTAGTTGTTTTGAGTCTGGAATATTTTGTTAAGTTCTAAATAACAAGCTAATTTTTTTTTTAAAGATTTATTTTAGGGAGAGAGAGCGTGTGTGGAGTGGGACAGGCAGAAGGAGAGAGTCTTAAGCAGACTCTGCACTAAGTGTGGAGCTCGACTGGCGGGTGGGGGGGGGGCTCCATTTCATGCCCCTGAGATCACAACCTGAGCCGAAAGCGAGTTGAATGCTTAACCAACAGTGCCACCCAGGTACCCCACAAGCCAATGTAAAAAAACTTACCATATTATAAGCAAACCAGAAACTCTCCTCCTGGTTCCTGTGCCATCCCAGAGTCTCACGCCATCCTATTCCCCCACCCCTAGTATTACTGTAATTTATAATAAAGTGTTTTTATATTTTGGTATAGACCTCTCAAAACTGTCCATTTTGCTGTTGACTCTATCCAAACATGCCCAGCAAAACTGTCAAATCTGCTACATCAAAATATTCAATAAAGGGAAAAAAAGCAACATGAATGGTGAATTAGGGACTGTAAAAAGTAATGGGATATTACCAAGGCAAGTGTTAATAATAGAACTTTACACACATTACTAGGATAATGTTTAGACAGGTGTAATAGAATCAGTTATTATACATCTGCGTAGTTCTTTAAAAATATATATGGTAATCATTGAATTAAAGTAAGAAACTCCATTTAATAAAAAGAAGAACTGTGAAAATGAATATAAAACATTTCTTGGGAAAATGTAACATGGATGATGAAACACCAGTATTGGGGAGGATGATTATTATAGATAATACATTAATTATAGTCTGGCTGTATCTGTAACCACTAGAAATAAAACTTTCTGCAGTTTTCTGGAGAGCCAAGGATGACAAAGGCAAAATTTGTATGGCACGTGTTCAATTAAACGGCATGTAAAATGGGCAACCAAGGTGAAACACGGCTAAGATGAGCCAAAACTTTATTTTTGGCACCAATTGCCATCCCTTTAAACCTGTTGGGATTTGTAAAACTTGATTTTGCTGCCGAAAGAGCCAATTAGGAATGTTAGAGGTGTTTTTGTTTTATTTTGTTTTTATTTTGTTTTTTTACCTAAACAATTTGAGATGTTCTTCTTTGTAAACTACTAAAGTGTATTACATTCATCTCTTTACCTCTCCCCCCTCTGCCCCAGTGGGAAGCTATTTTACAGATGTTAGCCTTTTCTGGACAGCTCCAGTCGGTAATTTCCGCAATGACTGTTCCAGGGCCAATTAACGTGTGTAGCATCATTTGGGCTAATGCCAAATGGTCACTGTGTTCTTGAGTTCTTCAGTCCTTCTGTGGTGTTCTTCTTAACTTGTTGGGTCTGCCCAGCTCTTATTGGTTTCTGTAAATTTGTGGTCATGCCTGTGAGACCCTTTCCCTTCTTCCAACCTTTCATTTCTTTCTCTCTTTCTCCCTCATTTGACAGCACAGGCGAGCATGCACACAAGCAGGGGGAGTGGCAGGCTCGCTGCAGAGCAGGGAGCCCGATGTGGGACTCAATCCCAGGACCCCGGGATCACGAACTGAGCTGAAGGCAGACATTTAACCTACTGAGCCACCCAGGTGCCCCCTCCAACCTTGCATTTCTAGAATATGGGCATCACTGATATAAATACACACATAATTTTATTTGGCCCTTATATCACAAAACTTGCTAGGCAGTCTTCAGCCTCTAGGAATTGGACTTCAAACTAGGTGTAGGCTCCCAGCTATATCTGTGTTCCTCTAGACATTTTTGACAAACAGCTCACAGGAAAGGCCCACAAAAATTAATAGTTTTTTTTCCTCTAAGGCAAACTACTGCCTTGTGTTTTTCTAAGTTAATTTTGTTTTTCAATAAAATAACTGCCCTTGTTTTAAAAGTCAAAGAGTGCTAAAAGTAACGAATAGCAGCCTCCCCTCTCCAAACCATCCCATCCTACTCCTCAACAATTGTTTTAATGATTTCTTTGGTGTTCCTTTGAATTTCTAAATAATATACTTAAAGTATAAAGTATATAGATTTCTATTGACTTTTTATTATGATCGATGAATCTGTTGATGTGTTATTATGATAGATGAGGCCGTAACTCTGTTACACTGCTTATACCACACTTAACTTTCCTCATTCCCGCAGCGTGTCTCTATCTGACTTTGGGTTAAATGAATCAGCAGTCAGTTTTTATATTCAGAGATCTCAGTGTTCACTGTTAGGTGAGTAGTCTATTCCCCAGGAATATACTTGTGAGCCCTTGGGAGGCTAGCCTTGCAGGTGCCTGTAACTTGCCTCCCCTTCTCTTCTTTTTTCTCTTTTTCTTTTCTTTTCTTTTTTTTTTTTTTAAAGATTTATTTATTTTAGAGTGCACGCCCGAGAGAGTGTGCGGCAGGGGAAGAGGGGGAGGGAGAGAGAGAATCTTAAGCAGACTCCACTCAGAGCACGGAGCCCATTGTGACCTCCATCTCCCAACCCTGAGATGATGATCCACGCCAAAATAAAGAGTCGCTCAACCGACTGAGACCCCCAGGCACCCCTTTTTCTTTTAAAGCCTGGGAGGGGCTACAGCTGTTTTTCATCCTCCTAAGTAGCCCCCAGGGAGGAATCTGGCTCCAGTTTTTATCTCCTTTTTATAATTTGGTGATACTTAATGGTATTTGATTGTCAGTTATATACAGTTGGCAAACTTCTACCCCCAAATCCAGTTACATTTTACTAAAAACACTTTTTAGAAAACCTTTTCTTAGAGCGTGCACGTGTACATGCAAGTGGGGGACTGGGAGCAAGAGAGAGAGAATCTTTTTTTTTTTTTTTTTTAAAGATTTATTTATTTATTTATTTGACAGGATAGAGACACCCAGCGAGAGAGAGAACACAAGCAGGGGGAGTGGGAGAGGAAGAAGCAGGCTCATAGCAGAGGAGCCTGATGTGGGGCTCGATTCCACAACGCCGGGATCACGCCCTGAGCCGAAGGCAGACGCTTAACCGCTGTGCCACCCAGGCGCCCCAAGAGAGAGAGAATCTTAAGCAGATTCCATGCTGAGTGCAGAGACCAACACGGGGCTTGATCTCAGGACCCCGAAATCATGAGCTGAAATCAAGAGTCAGACACTTTACCGACTGAGCCGCCCAGGTGCCTCCAAAACACTTTTTGTCATAGACCAGACATCATCTCTTTGATGGGTGGAAGCCTATTCATATCTCTGGCTAGATTTTGAAAAGTCTTGAGAGCAGGGATACTGAATAGGGGATTTGAGAAGGAAAGGTTAGGATTCAGACAAGCCACAGGAAGGAGGGTATGTCTTTTATATTCTTGGTCTCTTAACTTTATCTGAAGCTTCTGCACTCCTGGAATGGAACATCATTATGCGGTCACGGTTAACCTTTTACTGCTCCTCTTCCAGAAGGAGCCTGTTAGGGGAGTGGAGCAGTTGCATGAGGCCGAGCGTGCTGGCTTTCGAAGTTTATGGGCGGATCTCCTTTTCCCGTTTCCTGCTGGCTTTCCTTCGTTTCTGCTCTGCACCAGCCCCAGATATGGGCCCTTTAAGTGTCACAAAACTACTTAAAAGAACCATAAAGATACAGGAGCTTAGTTTTCAGTCACAAGTGGCCTTCTCACACTGAAGATAGCAATTAGGATAGGAAATGTCGTAGAAGGACGAGCTGATGGTTTCCTATCTATTGAGAGGTTTCATTTCCAATGACCGAATTTATGAAAAACAAGTAACTTTAGCTGCCAGGAATTTTTCTTTGCATAAATTGAGCAGACTCTCTTGGTGTCGCTTGTGGTTATGTAAGAATTGCAATGTGTTCATGGTTGCTAAATATGTTACTACCCTGCTGGAGAGCAACAGTGCCGTTTCTTTGTTCGTGAAGGTCCGTTTTCATGAGTAGAAGAATTATAAACAAAGTTAAGTGGAGAACTTAATTTTATTTCATGTAAGATTTCTTCACCCTTGAAGTTAGTGATTCTGAAAATCTGAACAGGAAAATTTAATAATAGACTAAGTAGATCTAAGCTTCTTTGGAAGTTAGACTTGTCAATTCTATTTTTGGTTTCTTAGGAAACAAGTTAAAAACAGCTTTTTAGGCCTTAATACATTTCTAATTACATTTCTTCTCTTTTGTGAAACTTGTTTATCTTAAAAAAGGTGCTGAGTTCCTTATACTCATAGGAGTATTGGTTTTAAAAATTGATATTCCCGCCGACCATACTCATTAAAAACATATGTAAATGTTTGCAAAGGGATAACACAAAAGTCCTATATTTTAAGTAAAGCTTTTCCCGTTGAAGTTGAGTATGATCACGTGCTTTTACTTGTGAACTACCGTTGTAGCAACTGAAGTGATGGCCTGGGTTAAATTTCTTTCCTCTCCCCAGATCCACAACACACAACAGTATATATAACCCGTGATGGTGGATGGGTGTGGAGACAAAGTCAGCTTCCACTCCTGCACTAGGAACACTGGGCCGGACTGGTGAGGGGGTGGCGAACTGCACTGCCCTCAGCCCTCGGCTCCGCTGTCTGGAGTTGGTAGCTTGTGGACCTAGCATGTTGCAAGGCTTACTTGTTACTTTAACTGATGTCCACTGAATTGCTCCCATCATTTCCAGACACTTCAGAGATGAAGAGAGGAAGGAAAGGGTAATTTTGCAGCCTCTTTTGGGAGTGTGAGTGGAGGGAAATGGTGCAAACTCTCAGCCTGTCTGCCATGGCGACGCCGTGTCTTTGACATTGGCCAAGTGGCAGTTACTAATGACTTCAGCTGTGCTCACCAAGTTTCAGGGAGATTGTTAGCGTCCCTGACAAGCTCTGAAGGCATGGGGAGTACATATGCTGTTCTATCACCTTCTCCCCGTTGGCCATCCGCCTGCTCCGTTGGCCTCTTCTTGCTCCCTAATACTGCAAGCTTGGAGGGTCCCCATCTTCACAGGGTTATCCCCTTGTCATTTAGTGCTCCATTCAAATATCCCTTCCTCAGGTTTGTGGGGCATTCCATCTAAGTAGGCCTGGTGTCGCTCTCTGTCACCTTAGCCTTATTTTCACCATGGCACTTACTGCCGTTGGGTATTTTTGTGTTTGTTTTTCTCTATCTCCTTTCAGAATCTAAGCTCCGTGAGAATTGAGCATATATTCTGGCTGGTTCAATGGTATATCACCATTATCAAGGGAAGGGTTTCAGCATTTTTTTTTCCTGTAAAGGATCAGATAACAAGTATTTAAGGCTTCATGGGCCAAATAGTCTCTGTCACAACTACTCAACTCTGTCATAGCTCAAAAGCAGCCATAGGCAATAGGTAAACAAATGAATGAAGTTGTGTTCCAATAAAACTTTATGGACACTGAAATCTAATTTTGCATAATTTTCGTATGTCATTAGTCTTTTTTCTTAACCTTTTTTTTGTAAGCTTTATGTACTTATTTTTTAATATATGCTCTAATAAAATAGTCAAAATAAGCACTTGCCTTCCCAATACTTTATACTATATATATATAGTATATATATATATACTATATATATAGTATAGTTTTTTTTTTAATTCCAGTATAGTTAACATATGGTGTTATATTTGTTTCTGATGTATAATATAGTGATTGAGCAATTTGGTACATTCCTCAGTGCTCATCATGATAGGTGTAATCTTAATCCCTATCACCTATGTCATCCAGTCCTGCACCCATCTCTCCTCAGGAATGATCATCATTTTGTTCTTTGTAGTCAAGAGTCTGTTTATTGGCTTGTCTGGTTTTTTTCTTTGTTCATTTGCAAATTCCACAAGAAGTGAAATCACATGGTATTTGTCTTTCTCTAACTTATTTCACTTAGCATTAGATCCATCCGTGTTGTTGGAAATGGCAAGATTTCATTCTTTTATATGGCTGAGTAATACTCTGTTTATATATGTATATATATATACACATAATTACATCAAATCTATATTTACTCATCTGTCACTGGGCACTGGGCTGCTTTCATAATTTGGCTATTGTAAATAATGCTGCAGCCTTAACCTTTTTAATCCCTAAAAACCATTCTTGCTTGCGGGCTAGACACAAACAGATGGCAGGTCAGATTTTGCCCTCAAGCTATAGTTTCCTGACCCCTGATGAAGAACATTGATCAGCCAACACTTATTACAATTTATTACAATGAATGAATTGGTAAAGTAGAATGAAAGGGATTTTTACATGAAGAAATCAATATATTTACTCCAAAAAATAGAATGTGAAAATATTCTTGTAAATGAATTCTGAATAAATAGATTGTTCTAGAAGGATAAAAATAATACCCACTCTTTCAGTGTCTTCTGGATTTGGCCTGGCTAACAAAATACGTGTTGCGAATTGAGTCTCAGTCATTTAGACATGCACGACTCTTGTGTTCTTTCTGGTGAATAATGATAGCTCTCAGAGGGGTGGTGTGGCTACCCACTCTCACAAACTTGCTACCAGTAATAATAACAGCAGGTTTCAGGCAGAATTCAGGCACACATACAGGGTTTTATTAAGCATTCATCAGCAAGTAGCCAAAAGCAGTTCATTCAAACTTTATATAAACCCAGTGGAATTCCAGTGCCCTGTTCTTGTAAGTGCTTTGACTTTATCTCCTATGCAAAGTTTATTAAAGACAGACATTACATTCTCAGGGCAAAAAAATCATGCAGCCACAACTCCTCTGAAACCAGTAGTTCGTATGGGACCAGTTACAGAACCAAACCCTCATGTTATCCCTAATAGTAAATGTGATAAGTCACTGTTTTATACTATATTTGTACAAAGAGTGTTTCTAAGCCATTTGAGCTAATCCACATACTTTGAATACCTTTAATTTCACCAGTGATAATTAATTTTGAACATTTGTCATGCCAGTGAACAAGTCACCAATTCACCAGTAAAAACTCGTTTTTGATAAAAGAGCAACTAGGTAGCCAAGTGTCCTTTATTGGTGTGAACAGCAGAAGGATTTTTTGTAGGAACGGCCTCAGAAACGTTGTCTTTTTTATAACCTCAACTGACCGCTCTGTACTGTGATTCTTTTATTTTTTCTTTAAAGATTTTATTTATTTGACAGAGAGACAGCGAGAGAGGGAACACAAGCAGGGGGAGTGGGAGAGGAAGAAGCAGGCTCCTAGCAGAGAAGCCTGATGAGGGGCTCGATCCCAGAATGCCGGGTTCATGCCCTGAGCCGAAGGCAGACGCTTAACGACTGCGCCACCCAGGCGCCCCAGTACTGTGATTCTTGATAGCAAGTTACCTGACCAGCCCCAGCATTTAAGGTTAAACTAAGTGGCATCTGCTTCCTGTCACACTGATGATACTGAAGTGGTAACAGACTTTGTAACAACAGCCCATGCCCTCCGTCCTTACCCCATCCAACAGAATGGGTAGCTAAGGGCACCAAGCTTCTTTCCCATCCATCTGCATCCCAGTGAGGATTATAAGAATTACAAGGGAAGGGGAAGAGAAATATTTATTGTAACTTTTACAGGCATATTAGTTCCCACACAACAGCAGCTCTCCAGCATTGCCCGCGCTGGGTGCTTCACCCTCTCTGGGTGGTTTCTTCTATCCCTCCTTGGTACATTGTAAGTAGTCACTTAGCACGGTCATCCCATTCGAGTGTACCATCTCTTCCTTGGAAGGACCATGACTGATGCAAAGATGAGCAGAGAGCATTCCCCACTTCTTAAATATTCTTCTAAAACAGGATTTTTATTGGCCATGTGAAATTCTGTCGCGTAGACTTCCCCATGTTTCTCAAACTAGTTCTCTGTTTGTTGAAGTATATATACTGATTTTTATCATGATACATCAAAGCATGTATGGTACCATGAAAAACTCCCCATAAACACATTTTTAAATGTTTATTATGAACAAAGCATAAAGCTTGAGTTGTTTATTGAATAGTGACAAGAGATTTGTTCTAATCCATCTGGTTTGTTTTATGTAGTGTTTATAATGACAAAGAAATGTATTTTCGGGATGGTTGGCTGGTTGTACTGTCCTCTATGGCTACCACAGAATAAAGCACGGCTGTGGCCCAGATCCACAAGTTCAAGTTCCTTAATTCTGGGCTCTTAGAACAGTTGAACTGATTGGTGGAAATAACATTTCTCCTTGAGTTGAGATTTTTTCTGTTTTCTGGGCCAGGCTTTGTTTGGATGCTGGATAATGGACTAGGTGACCTTTTTATGTTCCTTATGTGCTCATGATTCTAGAAAAAATAAGATTTGAAAGAATATAGTCTGATCATGTAGCTTGTGTAGGAATAGTGCCATATTTGAAAGCAGTAAGAGTAGGGTTTTAGTCAGGGAGTAGGAGACAAAGGAGCCATATGCTCGTGCGAGCTGCTAGTTCTCTACGTTACTAGCTCACCCTGGGTACATTCTCTTTACTTAGGTTAATTTCCCTAGTTTTACAAAAATCACTTCAGCCCATTCAGTCATTCATTCAGTACATTCAAAAATACTCATTGAGCACCTCCGATGTTGTAGGCACCAGGCTATGGCTGTGAACAAGCTGGATAAATTGAACATTTGTCATGTATACCCTGACATCTCTCAAGGGAGTTGGATATTAATAAGTAAACAAATAAGATAATTGCGAATAATGACAAGAAGGAGCTATACAGGATGACGGGGGTAAATGAGGTAGGGCACTTAGACGGGATGGTAAGGGGTAAGGCCAAACTCATTTTGTCACAAAAGTTAGCACCCTAGAATGGAATGAGGGAGTCAGACGGGGACCTGGCTTCAGGACCTTTGGCAAATTCTTCACCCTCTCAGAACGCTTTGACAGCCTGAAGATAATGATGCCTATAGTAGTTACAGAATTAAAGTTCCTGACACTGCGAGTATTATTTTCGGTCAGGCAGGCCAGGAATAAATGTTAATTTTCTTGTTAAAACTCTTAAATATATTCTGAATTCTATAATATCCATTTTCCAATGATCTAACTTGAGAAAACTCTTCTATACATATTTGAATCAATTTAATACATCAAATATTTACTGAGCACCTACTGTGTACCTGTCCATGGTCATCCATTATGGCAAATGAAATAGACACCGTGCCTGCCTTATCAGAGGTCGTCTGATGACCCTATTTGTCTGTGACTGACCAGGCAGTTACCACTGCTTCTCCTGACTAGTAGTCCGGTAGGCACATTTCGTGTTCAAATTTTGTTGTGGTTGTGAAATGAAATAAACACGTACAAAAACTGCATAAAACATGGGCTATAAATCTTAAAATCTGATGAGCCCTCTCTTACAAAATGCTTATGTGCCAATTATAAACTTCTGTTCCTCCATGAAAAAGAACAAAAGAAACAGAAAAATAGAAGGTAACATTTATGACCACCATTTGCTGCCCGGACAGCCTTGCTTCTGGGTTGTGTCAGACTTGGGGGAACAGAACCAGCATGCAGTCATGCAAAGTCACACAAGTGGCAGTGACTTCAAATTTTGAGCAGTTGATCCAATTGGGAATTGTGGGGTGTGTGTGTGTGTGTGTGTGTATTTTTTGGTTTGTTTTGGATTAGCATTTGTATATAGTGGTGTGCACATTGGTGCAGACCCAGATTCCCCAGAACTTGCCAGGGAGAACTGGCCATCTAGTTCTGGAAGCACCTCATATGGAAGGGACAAAGAATATATTAAGCCAACATCAAAATGATATTTAATGGCGAAATACTAAAGTCAAATCCATTTCAAGGTCTGAACAAGATATGGATATCTGCTTTTACCACCACTGGACCCTGACTTGAGAGTTTAAGGTAATACAATAAAAATAGAAGATACAACAAATTTGTGAAGCAGGAGACAGGATTATCACTATTTGCCTTTTATATCATTGCTTACCTAGAAAATCCACAAGAACCAATAGAAAAATTAATGGAATTAATAAGAGTTCATTAAGAGTGAAGATACAGGGGTACCTGGGTGGCTTATTCCATTAAGCATCTGCTTTTGGCTCAGGTCATGATATTGGGGTCCTGGGATCGAGCCCCATGTAGGGCTCCCCACTCAGCGGGGAGTCTGCTGCTCTGTCTCTGCCCCTACCCTAGCTCGCGCTCGTGATTTCTCTCTCTCTCTCTCTCATAAATACAAACATACATACATACATACAGAAGATACAAAATGAATTTGAGAAATTAAGTACCTACCTTAGATTTCAGTGTAATTTTAATTTTGTTAACTGCCAGCATTTTTTTAGAGAATCTCCCCTGATCCACTCCGTGTAACCCTGCCCAGTCCCAGATACAGGGAAGGGTATGAGATGTTGCCAGGCTTGTCATGACTCCACATTCCCTGGGTACCATGATATGTCTGGGGGCGAGCATATGGCCCAAGCAGTACTAATAAGAAATGCTGAGAGAGCCCACCTTCTACTAGGACTGCATGGTCAGGAGAGGACGGGATTGTCAGCAGTCATCCTCCCCTAGCAACATCATTCGGTCCCTGGATCCAGCCATGACTAGGCCACATTAAAACTTCAGACCAGGTCCTCGCCTAATCGTTGCAGGGTCTGGATGAGAGGAAAGATGGAGGCCCACAAACCATGTGTTTCTATGTGGAATTTTAGATTAAGCTATTAAATAAAATGTTTTACCTCCCTACCTTGATAAACCTTCCAGTACAACAGAATTAAAAATGCAAATCAGAATTGTAGAACTGTGCTGTCTACATGACAGTAAGCTGGCAAAATATAAAAATGATTGCATTAAATAATTATCATGCAAACCTGGGTGTGCTTATCAGGGGTCAGAATTTTAGGATGAGTACTGATATAAAATAACATGAGTCATAATTCTACAAAATATATTTCCCTTACATTTTAGCAAAATCACTAATATTGTGATCAATAATTTTTGTTCTGTCTATAGTAATGATCTAAAATATTTAAAAATGTAATTACATTAAAAATGTACTCAACTGAATATTTCATCAAAAATGTAAATTAAAGCAATTGCAAAAATTTGAAAGATTAAATGTTTTTTTTTTTTAATTTTATTTATTTATTTGACAGAGAGAGACAGCCAGCAAGAGAGGGAACACAGTCAGGGGGAGTGGGAGAGGAAGAAGCAGGCTCCCAGCGGAGGAGCCTGATATGGGGCTCGATCCCATAACGCCAGGATCACACCCTGAGCCGAAGGCAGATGCTTAATGACTGTGCCACCCAGGCGCCCCTGAAAGATTAAATGTTCTAATACATATTTTTTAAGTTATTTGAGAGTGAGACAGCACAAGTGGGGAGAGGGACAGGGAGAGAGGGAGAAGCAGACCTTCCACCAAGCAGGGATCCCCACGTGGGGCTCGGTCCCAGGACCCTGAGATCATGACCTGAGCTGAAGGCAGATGCTTAACCAACTGAGCCACCCAGGTGCCCCCTCTAATACATTTTCTAAAAATATTATTTATTCCCTAAAATATTTAGAATTATCTAAAAATTAAGTCATTTAAATAAATGAAGAATTAACATCCAATCTTTTGAAAATTTAATCTTATATTTTCATGAAAATAAAACCATTCTTAATTAGGAGCAGGGTCTGTCTCAAAAGTCACGGTTGGAGAATATTTAGAAAAAGTTGCTTTTTAATTTTGAGGACACAGGGAAAGAAGTGTGGAGAAATATTTTCCAGGGGCCTGAATAGTGTTAGTCACAAGAGTGGCTGTTGAGCATTACAGGTTGCATTTGTCACCTCTAAGTGTCACTTCCTGAGTAACAGGGACTCGTGCATTATTTAATACATGTATTTATTAGTATACTTTTTTTGTGGGGGGGCCTGGTAGAACGTGAGGCCAGATCAAGAACCCTCTTGCTTGTGTTGAAGGGTAGTACTCTCTAGGACTTGGCAGTTATGTAAACCAGCAAACTTTCCTACAACTATGTAGAAAATATAACAAAATGAGATCCCATTCATAATAGAATCTTAAATAAAAATTATCTGGCATTAGGTAGACGTAGGAAATAGATACATGTATAGTATGTCTATGAAGAAAACCACAAGCCCTTACCAAGATACATGTTAGAAAAGCAGAAAATTTGAATAAAAAGGGAGAGGTGGTATGTCTTTGGATAAAAAGTCTCAAAATTATAAAGATACCAATGCATTTAAAATTAATGCACTTGAACAATTCTAATTGTAGTGAAAGTTAAGACTGTCTCCTCAATACCCATTCCAGGCCAAGTTTATGGGTGTCTCTCATTTATCCAAGGAAATAATTTTAATCCTGTTTTTCTTAGTTGTGATTGATCACAAAAGAACAGGTGGGGTGACACGATTCAGGCTAACGGCACACAGCAAACAATCCTGGTGACTCCGGTCTTCAGCGGGCTATCAGTGAGGATGCAATGGTCCAGGTTGTCTCCGGCAGCCTTCCTACTTCCACGAGGAGACGTAACTCTAGGGTGAACTTGACCCTATTAGGGTAGCAAAGCTGGAGGCTGAGAGATGGGGATGCATGGGTTATTAATGACACAGAGGGGCCATTGTTTCAAACAATGCTGAAATTTTATCTGCTTTTGGATTCATAGTTATGAACACCAATCAATTCCTTTATTGTTTTCACGTCTTTGAATTGGGCTTTCAGGGTTTTGCATCGTAGAGCATCTTAACTAATATAGTCCTCATTATCTCCCACGGATGTTTTTTTAATGAAATGAGAAAATGCTTTCCAGACTGATCTGGAGGAATGAAAAATGTAAAATCCTTCAGTAATCTTAGCAGTGCAGTACTAATCCAAGTACATTAGTTAGGTCAGTGAAAGAGAATAGAAGTTCAGAAACAGACCCTAATGCATCCACTTACTATATGAGGAAGATAGATTATGTAATAAATAATCCCGAGACCATGGGTAACTATTTAGAAGAATGTTATCTTCTTCCTCCTACCGGGTAAATACTAGCTAGATTAAGAGTCGAATGTGTAAAAGATGAAACCATTAAAGAACTAGAAGAATATATAAGTACCAAATACCTACATTGGAGTTAGTGAGGGCCTTATAAACTGACAGGCAAATAAAATGTAAAGGATACATAGGGTAGATCTGAAGTGTTCAGAACTTCCTATGCCAAGGAACACCATAAACAAAAATGATGGGCAAAAGGTAAATTGTTTAAAAATAGCTAAATGATGTATGTTGTGAATATAAGATAATATTAAATATTTGACTAAAACATTGCCTGAAAAAGTCCAAAGGGGAAAAAAAAATGGCCAGGTAGTTCACAAAAAAGAAATTGATCAGCAAATACATGCCAAAGGTTTAATATCCCTAGTAGTTAAGCACATTCCATTTAGAGAGCTTTTCCCCACCGTCAGATTGGCAAAGATTAAAAAAGAATACTAGCACAGCATCTGAATGAGCGTGAATACACGTATATCAGTATGGGGTGGCCAGCTACTCTTGCTCGGGAAAGAACTTTTTCCTTATTCTGGAAGTCTGGAAAGAACTTTTTCCTTATTCTGGAAGTCTGTCAAAATATCCTTTCTTTAATTAAATGCTTTTGATAGTAGATCATAGCTTTAAACGTTTTCCTAGTGTGCTTATTTTTGTTAGTCTATTTAATAAAGTACTCCTATTCCTATTCTTAATTTTTTAAAAAATTCAAAGGATGAAAAGTTGTCAACATTATGGTACTTTTCAAAATTAAGAAAAAAAAACAACCCAGCTGGTCTGTGAAATCCAAAATTCTGAGCACTGCTCAAAATATAAATATCGATAACATTCAGTTTTTATAGAGGTAAGGTTCTGACTCCAGCAAAAACCTGGGAAGTTGTTATTAGTAGACTTTGGTGTCACGTAATTAGTTAGATTTTGCCTTTTACAAGAAATGGAAGATGGGAATATTTTTAAAATAGGAGAAAGCTGGTCAATTAGTAGTCCTTATTTTGAAGAAAATTTCAGATGTGACTTAAACATGACAACAGACCTGATCACAGCTGTTCCCGTAACCCACATTGGGATGCAAGTTGAGGGTTTGGTTTAAATTGTTTTAAGACCTGTTGAGGTCTTTGCTGTCCTTTGAAGGAGGAAAAGAGGTCTGTATTCCTTGTTTATCAAGGTGTACTTTTCAGCTTTATTATAACAATATGGAAATAACACATACTGAATGCTTATGTATCTGTCGTCACATGAGTGTATTATCTCATTTAATTCTTACATTAGTTCTGTAAAACGGTAATTATTAACAAAGTTTGTTAACTGTTGAGGAAAGGGAAGTTTAGGGAAGGTGAAGGAACTTGTTCAACCTAATGCCCTTTATAGATGGTAGGACTTCCGAGCTCCCACTGGGGGCCTCCACTATGAGTTTGAATCATGAACCTAGTTCCTGAAAACCGGCACACTCAGGGTTAGTGCCCAAAGATAAAATGTATCAAATAAATGAAATTTTGTTTTCTGTTTGTTTCCTGGAAGAAACAATTTTGCTCAGGAGGGCAATTTTTCATTTAATAATAATTATGTGAGTTTATACTATCATAAAAATTAACCTCATATTTTGTAGCCTATAATATAGGCTGGAATGTAGCCTGGAATGATCGACAACTATTATTACACAAATAACACATTCTGGTGGAACAATGGCAGCAATTTATGTGTTTTGTAATTGCGTTGTTATTGTTGTCTTTCTATCTGCAACTGATAAATAGCCATAGATTCGAAAATAGTTGGTATTATGAATTTGCAGAAAATAGAAACATTCCCATTTACAATTCAGTTAAGGTTTGCTTTAAAATTACAGAGTAAGGGGTGCCTGGGTGGCTTGGTCAGTTAAGCAACTGATTTTCGATTTCTGCCAACGCCTGGATCTCAGGATTGTGAGATTCAGCCCCACATGTGAGATCCTGCTTGAGATTCTCTTTCCCTCTTTCTCTGCCCCCGCCCCCGCAATATAATAAAATAAACTTACAGCGTAAAATACTTCTTTGTTTTGCTTTTATTTGTACTATGTTCAAAAAGAGGGGCACCTCAGTGGCTCAGTCAGTTAGGTGTGGGATTCTTGATTTCAGCTCAGTCATGATCTCAGGGTCATGGGATCGAGCCCTGCCTCGGCTCAGTGCTGCTGGGTGTGGAACCTGCCTAAGATTCTCCTCTTCCTCTTTCCTCCCAAACCCCAGGTTTGAGCTCACTCTCTCTCTCTCTTAAAACAAACAAACAAAGATTAAAAACCAGAGTTTTAAATAGGCGTGATACACAAAACCTCAAGACTGATCATTTTTCACCCCATTGGCATTTTCTTTGGGAACACTGTGTAATGGCTTTTGGTCAGTGCTACAGGAAGACATCAATAATTGGAGATGAAAAAAATTAACTGTACATTTTTATTGAGTTAAATCTTGTGTGCAACCCAGCCTCTACATCCTTGAAGCATTTGATTCAAATCTTAAATGCACTGATTTTTTCCTCTTATCAGGAAGTCTGTATTATAATTACATATAAAGATAAAATACACATCCTCGCTATAGAGTTGTACTATCAATGTCAATGATTATTTTCCTCAACATTTAATTTTATTTTCTTTCCTATATTTTAATCTATTCACAAGTTCTGTTAAATTTTTTCTTTTCCCGTTGCTTTGTAATTTACAATTGATTTCTTTGTAAGTGTAATGTTTATTTCTACCTGCATATGAAAAATATTTAGGTTAGAAATGAATTACATTCTTTTATAAACCTTTATACCTTATTAAAATGCTATCCAGACAGTGGGTGCTTGCTCAACTGTGATATTACTTAATGTGTAAATATTCAGAGTTGGTATCACTAGTGAAAACTCTAGGAGCTATTTCAGGAAGTTGTATTTTCTGATAATGAATATTCAAGTGGAAGTAGAGAAAGAAAGAACCATGTGTTTTTGCTTGTTTGGGGCACCTCCCCAAACTAGGTCAGAAAAGAGACCTGAAAACACTGGCTAAACTGCATCAGTCTTTTCTTTTTAGTTAAATTTTGATCTTCACTGCACCTGGCATGCAGCTGTCTACAGGTGGACAAGTCTCTTCTCTTAGCCTTGTTAGCTCCTTTGGGAATGTTGTTGTCAGGGGTGGAGTGTTGGTTCCTGCGTGCTTCCAACATGGAGGTCTACACTCACCACAGACCGATTCAGCCAGTCTCTTGTACTGCAGATCTTCTCAGGTTCTTAGACTTCTTTGGCATGATAATCAACTGAGAGATGATATTTTACATATAGTTCCTTTGACATTCAGTTATCTTTCATGGCTACGGTTTGTAGGTTTAATCTCTTGAGTAAGTGTTAAGAATAGGTTTAGCTGCATGTCACAGAAAACCCAAGAAATTAATACTAGGTGAAACAAAGGGTTTGATTTTTTTTTCTTGGGTAAGAAAAGTCCAGAGACCTGCAATTCAAGACTCACTTGGCAGTTCCTTGGTCATAATAAGGTTCACAGACTCCATCCTCTAGGGCTCCTCAGAGTTGCAGGATGGCCCCCACAGCTCAGCTCTAAGTTGCCCAGGCAGCAAGAAGGAAGAAGGGGCAAAGGCAAAAGGGCATGCTTCCTGGCTTAAAAGCATTGTCTCAGGAGCCCCATTCAGTGATTTGTGCTGTATTAGTCACAAGAAAGGATGGTAAATAAATTCGTTGAGCTGGTCACATTGGCATATCAATTAAAATTGGGGTTCTGTTACGAAGGAAGAAGGGCAAAATGTGCATTACGTGGATGTCTAGAAACTTCTGCCACTTTTTGATATTTAACCCATTTTATTTTTAAGATTTGTCCTTTATTATCAAGTGAGCCATGGAGGTATGTTTCATGTGGTTTTGTTTCTGTGGTCAACATAAACAGACATTCTGTCAACACTTGTCTTCTTCTGATAGGATTATTTCAAAAAATTTTTTAGAGGTTTGATGAATTACATTAAATATTCATGAGGCTCCTGTTATAATCAGGATATTGTACTAGCCAGTGTTTCTCAACCTTGGCACTATTGACATTTTGGCCAGATAATTCTTTATTGTGAGGGAGCTGTCTGCACAGGCATCCCTGGCCTCTATCCACTAGATGCCAGTAATAGCTCCCAACTGTGACAATCATAATTGTCTCCACACATTGCCACGTGTTCTTTGGGGGGACAAAAACGTCTCCACTGAGAACCACTGTGCCAGAAGATAGCCCCACATTTATTTAAATTGCCTGTTTGGTTTCCTGTAAAAGCATGTCACTGTAGATTTTACTTTGTCGCTGCTTGTTATGAACAAAGTAGTATTGGTTGAATTTTTACTGTGTGCCAGGCACCAGGATGAGAACTCTACATATATTACCTGATGTAATCCTCTTAACAGCATTGCATTAAAAGTATTAATGATATTAGATAGTATCATTACCCCCATGTTACAGATGAGAAAAAGGAGTTTGGAGGATTTTTTAGCTTTGATTCCCCTGAGACCCAGGCTTGGGTGTGATTGATGGAATTGGGAGGCAGTCCCAGGAGGCAGTCATGGAGAACGGAGAGTGAAACAGGGAAGGAAAAACAGCCAATAAGCAATTGACATTGAGCTGGGGTCTGGTTACACCAAGGCCACCAGGGCACTCTACCTCCTGGGACCCTTTGAAGAGCAATGAAGAATGCATCTCAGAATTATTTCCCTTCCTTGTTTGCTGGGTTGGGAAGAGGCTGAGAAATGTCTCCCCTGACTCTTATTGGTTACCTCCAGGAGCAGTAACCTGCCTTCCTTTTCACTGATATTCACAAAGACCCAGCCAGTGTTCCCTAAAGGATTCTGTTAGTTTTCTATCACTATATAATGACTTACTACAAATTTAGTGGTTTATTTTTTATTTATTTTTAAAGATTTTATTTATTTATGTGTCAGAGGGAGTGAGTGCACACAAGCAGGAGAAGTGGCAGGCAGAGGGAGAAGCAGACTCCCCGCTGAGCAGGGATCCGATCCGAGGACCGTGGGATCGTGACCTGAGCCGAAGGCAGACGCTTAACCAACTGAGACACCCAGGTGTCCTAAATTTAGTGGTTTAAAACAACACCCATTTAGTAGTTCATAGTTTTGTAGGTTAGATGTCTGACATGGCATTGCTAGGTTCTCTGCTCAAGGTATCACAAAGCTGGAAACCAGGTTCCTGTCACTCTTCAGGCTCTGTGGAAAAATCTGCTTTCAGTGTTTTTGGTAGAATCCAGTTCCTTGCGGTTGTAGGACTGGGATCCTTACTTTTTTGCTGGCTGTTTTCTGGGGGTCACTTTTAGCTCTTAGGAGTGATATGATCCACTCCATCTTTTTTTTTTAAATTTAATTCCAATATAGTTAACATACAGTGTTATCTATTAATTTCAGGTGTATAATGCAGTTTCAACAATTCCATACATCACCCAGTGCTCATCACCACAAGTACACCCCATAATCCCCATGATTTCTTTCACCCGTTCCCCTTCCCCCCCCATCATCAGTTTGTTCTCTATAGTTGAGAGTCTGTTTCTTGGTTTGTGTGTGTCTCTTTTTTCCCCGTTTTTCTTGTTTTGTTATTTATTTATTTTGAATTTAAGTAGGCTCCATGCCCAGTGTGGAGCCTAATGCAGGGCTTGAACTCATGACCCTGAGATCAAGACCTGAGTTAAAATCAAGAGTTGGATGCTTAACTGACTGAGCCACCCAGGCACCCCTGTTTTGTTTTTTAAATTCCACATGAGTGGAATCATATGATCCACTCCATTTTTCAGCCAGCAACCATGCATGAAATCCTTTTCGTGCTTCAAGTCTCTGACTTCCTCTTCTGCCACTTAAAACAATTCATTGGTTTTTAGTATATTCACAAGATTGTGCAAGCATCATGACCACCTAATTGCAGAACGTTTTCCTCACTTCAAAAAGAAGTCCATTAGTGGTCACTCCCCTTTTCCCTGTAGCCTCAGATCCTGGCAACTGCTAACCTATGCTCTGCCTCTATGATTTGCCTGTTGTGAACATTTAGTATAAATGGTATCATACAGTATGTGCCCTTTGGGGTCCGGCTTCTTTCTAGGTTCATTTGTGTTGCTGCATGGATCAGTACTTCATTCCTTTTTATGGTTGAATAATATCCCATTGTGTGGCTTTACCACATTTATTTGTTCTTCAGTTGGTAGACATTTGGGTTGTTTCCTCTTTGGGCCCTTATGAATAATGATGCTATAAACATTCATGTGCATGGTTTTATGTGGACATAAGTTTTTAGTTCTTTTGAGTATGTTCCTAGGATTGGAATTGCTAAGTCCTTTTGGTAACTGTGTGTTTAACATTTTGAGGAGCAGCTGAACTGTTTCCTAAAGTGGCTACACCATTTTACAAAGCAGTGCATGAAAGTTCTGAGAGTTCTTCACATCCTCACCAACACTCATTCTTGTCTCTCTCTCTCTCTCTCTTTTTTTTTTTTTTGATAGGTATCCTAATGGGTATGAACTGGTATCTCATTGGGGTTTTGATTTTCATTTCCCTGGTGGCTAATGATGTTAACATCTTTTCATGTGTTTATTAGCCACTTGTATATACACTTGGAAGAAATATCTAATCTACATCCTTTGCCCATTTAAAAAATTGGGTTGCCTTTTTATTCCGAATAGTTTTAAGAGTTCTTTACATACATACTGTATTCTGGCTATTAGACCCTTATCAGATATATAATTTGCAAACATATCCCCCCTTTGTGTAGACTCCTTTCATTTTCTTTCTTTTTTTTTTTTTTTTAAGTTTTGTTTATTTAAGTAATCTCAACATGGGGCTTGAACTCCTGATCCTGAGATCAAGAGTCACACACTCTTCTGACTGAGTTAGCCAGCACCCCTCCTTTGATTTTTCTCGATAATGTCCTTTGAAACACAAAAATTTTTAATTTGATGATATCTGTGTTCTGTTGCTTGTGCTTTTCCTATTATTTATAGGAAACCTTGCTTATTCCAAAGTCAGGAAGATTTACACCAGTTTTTTCCTTCTAAGAGTTTTATGTATATATTTTGGGGATGCCTGGGTGGCTCGGTTGGTTAAGCATAGGACTCTTGATTCCTGAGATGGAGCCCTGAGGTGGACTCAGTGGGGAGTCTGCTTGAGGTTCTCTCCCTCTCCTTTTGCCCCTCTCCCCACTCACTCTCTCGCATACTGTTTCTCTAAAAATAAACACATCTTTAAAAAATACTTATTTTTTATTATATTAAGTAAACTCTTCCCCCAATATGGGCCTCACACTATCCCAAGATCAAGAGTCACGTGCTTCACTGACTGAGCCAGCCAGGCACCCTGAGTTTTATATTTTAAGCTCTTATATTTTGGTCTTTAATTCATTTTGAGTTAATTTTTACATACAGAATTTTACATATGGAATAAGGTTAGGGATCCAACTGCTGTCTTTTACAGATAGGTATTCAGTTGTCTCAACATCATTTGTTGACTCTTTCCCCATTGAATAATCTTGGTACCCTTGTAGAAAATCAATTCATCATAGAGAGATGAGCATATTACTAACTCTGTTCCATTTACCTGTATGTCTCCATATGTCAGTACCACACATTCTTCATTACTGGAGAGTCATAGTATATTTTGAAGTTGGACAGTGTGAGTCCTTCAGTTAAGTCTTCTTTTTCAAGGTTTTGTTTGTTTTTTTTTTGTTGTTGTTTTTTCTTTTTCTTTCTTTCTTTCTTTCTTTCTTTCTTTCTTTCTTTCTTTCTTTCCTCTTCTTCTTCTTCTTCTTCTTTTTTTTTTTTTTTTTTTTTGGCTATTCATGGTCTCCTGAAATTCAGTGTGAATTTTAGGATCAGTTTGTCCATTTATGCAAAAAGTAGTTGGAATTTTAATAGGAATTTTACTGAAACTATAGATCAATTTCAGGAGTATTGACATATTAACAGTATTAAATCTTTCAGTCAGTGAACATGAGATGTTTTTCCATTTATTTATGTCTTTAATTTCTTCCAACAGTACCATGTAGTTTCTGGTGTATTGTCTTGCATTTCATTTGTTAAATTTATTCCTAACATATTCCTTTTGATTCTACTGTGAACGTAACAGTTTTCTTAATTTCATTTTCACATTTTTCACTGCTAGTCTATAGAAATACAACTGATTTTTAATTTGATCTTAACTCCTATGACCTTATTGAATCCATTTGTTCTAATAGTTTTTTAGTGGCTTCCTTATGATTTTCTACATACAAGATCATGTCATCTGCAAATAGAGATAATTTCACTTCTTCCTGTCCTGTCTAGATGAATTTTATTTCTGTTTCTTGACTAATTGTCCTCGCTAGAACCTCTAGTACAATGTTGAACAGAAGTGTTGAGGTTGGACATCCTCATCTTATTGTTAAAGGGACAACTTTCAAGCTTTCCCCACTAAGTGTGATGTTAGCTGTGGGTTTCTTGTAGATGTCCTTTGTTAGCTTGAAGAAGCTGCCTTCTATTCCTAGTTTGCTGAGTGGTTTTTAATCATCTCAGGTGCTAGAATTTGTCAAAAATTTTTTCCTGCATCTGTTGAATTGGTCACATGGTTTGTTTTTTTCTAGTACTATGGGATATTATGCTAATTGATTTTTTTTTTACACGTTGAACTTGGAGTAATTTTTTAAATTGTTTTTCCTTCAAAAAAGGGTAAATGAGTGATCCATTTTCTGAATCCTTATAAGTCTGAAATTTCTCTCATTCAGGTTACATACTATATATTGTCTGGAGACAGGAGTCTTGGAATGCAGTCCCTTTTTCTTTAAAGTCTATATACATCTTTCAGGCACCAGTATTGTATATGAAAGATTCATTGGCAGTCTGATTATTTTATCTTTGTAAGTATCCTATTCTCTCTCAAAGTCTCTAAAACTTGATCTTTATTCTTGGAGTTCAAAAATTTCTCCGTAATATGTTAACTGTGTGTCTCCCCATCGTCCCTGCCCCCATTATAACTGCTTGGCTTTTGGTGAAATTTGTTGATCTGAAAACCCAATTTTTCCTTCGGCTCATAAAAGTTTTCCTATTTGAACACTGCTTTTGTTCTTTTCTCTCTTTCTGGAAATCCTGGGTTGGTCCTCTATGCCTTTTATATTTTCACCAGTAATTTACATTTCTTTGTAATCTTTGGTTTATCATGTGATAGTTCCTTTACTTCATCTTACTATTAGTTTGATTTTCAGTACTAGCCATTTTACTTCCTCTATTGGAATTTGACCTTAGATGTCATGTTTCCTTTAGCACCACCCCCTGAAATTTTTGTAGTTTTTCTCTGTGTATCCCCTTGAACATTCTTAATACATTTTTATTGTTTCTTTCATTCACCTGGTGTTGGTAGAAGCTGCCTATTCTGTCCACTCTGCTTTCCCTAGTTCAAACTGCTAATTCCCTGAGATGTCTATGCAGTTTTTTTGCTTTCTCAGGTCTGGTGAGTGTTCTCCCAAGCACCTTACAGGGTGTGGTGGGTGAAGTCTCTTGGCCATGGTGGATGTTGCCAATGACCTGTGGGAGCTGTTCTCAGAAACTGTTGAGAATGCACCTGGGCCTGGAGAGAGCATTTTGGTCAAAGGCAAGTTGAAGAACCAAAGGAAACCAGCTTGCATCTTGAAGAGATAATGCCCAGAGAGAAGCAGATAGGTCATCTGTGAGAAAGGGAAGGCTCTGTTCTTGAAGGGGAGACCTACATTGTTTGTTTGTTTGTTTGTTTTTAATCCTTGGTTTCTCACAAAACCTTTGCATATCCTCTTAGGATACTGGTTACATACCTTCTCTTCCCATCCACTCCTACCACACACTTAACCTCCACCCCTTTTTTAGGATGGTTTGTGTTGATTTATCTTCCCAGATGAGGCAGTAGTCACATCACTGTTGCCTGGGATGCTTTCGTCTCCACACAGGCCTCGGGAGATGGTGGGGAGCCAGTCTCCTCAATCTTCTTTCTTTAGTGGTTTAGATTTACCTCACCAGGTAGCTCCTTTCTAGTAATCTCTTCGAATAATTCATTCCATGCCTAAATCCCTTCTCCTGAAATTCTCTTGTACTCCCCAGAGTTTAACTCTCTTCCTTGTACCTTAAAGCTGTCCAGATTTACCAAAGTAATTCACATATTAGATCAGGGATACTCATATGCAACTAATTTTGCACTTTTCCTATGATACAGGCTTTGCTTTAAGGTTAAGTAGATTTCAATAATCCTGAGTAATGAGCAAATAGACACCCCCTTTTAGAGTATATTTTCTGAATACTTATGGCTGTATTCTCTATCACTAATTCATGTATTTACTGTTCTAATGTACTTCTGTTGTCTTATTCAAGGATCACAAACTGGCAGCTCTTGGTTGAATTCCACCTGGGGCTGATGCATTTTGTTGGGAAGAAATAAAGTTGTTACCATTTCATTCTAATATAAACTTACCTTTTGATGGAGCATGCCTGCCCTGCATCGTTTCTCCCCTATTACACCTCAAGCTTCCACATTTCTGTTCACTCCCTTATTCTTGAAGGCATTTGGGTTTTAAGTTTGGGAACTTGGACTCAAGATGTCATTGTAATTTATTTGTTTGCCAGTGGTTTTCTTAAATAATTGTAATGGATGATACTGTGAATTAGAGGCACATGTCACGAATTGCAGTTTAGATCTGTTAGTGACTGTCATTGCTGGCTGCACACAGAGAATGATCTGACATTGTTTTCTGTTCAGTAAAAAGTTTTTTCCCCCAAGTCCTCTGGTGTTTATAAAATGTTTCTACCCAAAACCTGTCCTATGTTTTCATTTAATTAGGTTGCCTGTCACTTTGCTAAAGGTATAATTAGTGATACCTCTATTGTGTTTGATTCAAAACTAATATACTAAAAGGTCCTTTGAAAACAAGATAATTTATCCTTTGTGCTTTGACAGACCAAAGACTCTTAGTTTTCAGAGATGACATCCTTTATTTATGCCAGGTGCCTGTTAGCATTATATGAATTCTTCACAGTATTGATGTCTCTTCCTTGTTTCCCTGACAGGTGTATCAACCCATTTCACTTTGGTTTAATCAAATCTTCTTTGTAATCCTTTCCTGCTGTTAATTGTTCCAAAATATAATTTAGAAATGCAAACTAAATGTTCCCCTGTAGGGGGTGCAGTCTGTTTTAAACTCTTAATCAGTGTAATAAAAGCTGTAAACCATAGAGGGAACGTTTGTAGGCTCTCTCCATATTAATGCAGGTTCTTTGAGTGATTTGAAAACCATGAAAATTGATGATAACAAATGTTTGCTGCTAGTTATGAAATTGGAAATATATTAGGATAAATGAAATACTCATTTTTTGGTTAGGGTTTTGGGCATTGTATTAGAGTTCCAGGGAAGCAGAACCAATAGTGTGTGTGTCTATATACAGTATAGCAGAATACTATTAGACACACACACACACACACACACACTACATATAAATATAAAAATTGATTTACTGTCATGGGAACGAACAAGTCTGCAATCTGTAGAATATGCTGCCAGGCTAGAAATTCAGGTAAGAATTGATATTGCAGTCCTTAGTCTGAAGACTGGAAACTCAGGCAGAATTTCCAAGTAGCAGTCTGGAGACAGAATCCCTTCTCTTGGACACCTCGGTTTTTGCTCTGCAGCTCTTTAACTGATTGCATGATGCCCACCCACAGTATGGAGAATAATCTGCTTTACTTAAAGTCTATTGATTGTAAGTGTTAATTACATCTTTAAAATACCTTTACAGCAACATCTTGACTAGTATTTGACCAACAACTGAACACTATAGAGTCTAACCGAGTTGAACATAAAATTAATCATCACTGGCATCTTGCATACATTTTTATCAATGTAGGGATGAATCTAAATTACAGAGGATGGAAGCTAGGTTTTTTGGTAGCTTGGATTCAATATTTGGCACAACTCTGCAGTACTAAAGATATCAATTTGTACCTTAGTACTCCAAAGCTGAGTGGGGAACATGAAACATAGAAATCATAAGCCATACTTGTTATTAGTTTGGACTTTTTTTCCCTTTTGGGGGGGTGGAGGGGTCAGTCTCCTATAATAGTATTGTTTCAGTTTGTCCTTTGAAACTTAGCTTTCAAGTTCTTTGTGTGAATTCAATATTGGGCAATCTTAGGCACATAAATAGAACACTGGCCAAAAGGTAGATTAAAGAGAGAAGGCTAATCAACTGGCTATCCTGTGGAATTTCTGAAATCCCAAAATTGTTACAACACAGAATGTTCCAGGACCTCACACAGATCCATAAAATGTATCTTCTGGGTTATGTTCCTCATGTGGTTTGTGTATGCTTCCAGCTCTTCCCGCTCAAGGAGACGGGGAGCTTGCTTTTCCTTTGACCTCACATGATCCAGTTCGAGGTTGCGCTCCACCCTCTAATTTTTATTTTTGTCTCCAAGTTAAAAAAATTTGTATTTATCTTTTTCCCTACAGTCCTAAAGTGGTTCTCTTTCCTCTCTTCCCTCTCTCTCCCTCCCTCCTTTTGCCCCTTCAGTTCTGATTCTGCTCTTAATAATAATACTGTCCCTAATCTTAGATTTCTTAATTTCAATTTATGTGACAATCTTCAACTATATTTTTTCCCTAAGATGACTGCAGTTTACTCTTTAAATCTTAGAATGGTGAATGGAAGTTTGGTGCGTGTGTGTCTTTTTAATTGTTGGAACTTGATGTCTACATGACTTTCCATTCACTTGGTATCATGTGACCCCTAGGGTTGGGCAGGAAATTAATTTTTGTACAGAATAGCAGGATACAACAGAAATGATTTTTCTTAGCTCCAACGCCTGTTTGCTGCAGAAGCACAAACTAAAATCGTGGCTTAGTGATTGACTTAATTCATTAGACAGCCTGCTAAGAATTTAGGTTTAGACTTTGAAAGGAAAGGGAGATTTTTTTTTTTTTTTCAGGGCTTAGCATAGGTCCCAGATATAGAAAAAATTAAGGAGAAAAACTGTTATTTGCCTATAGTACTGAGCAATATTCTGTCACAAATCAAATTTTATAGGATTAGTCGTTTATCAGATTGTGTTCTCACACTTTATTGTGAGTGTGTGTGTGTGTGTGTGTGTGTGGAGGGCATATAAGTTCACTGAAGCGATTCCGAATATAAAGTTTATTAGCTTTTCCTTTGATTTCTCCTTTATGAAAGACAAGTATTGAGGAAATGACAAACAGGTTTTTTTTCTTTTTTTTTGGCAAGCTCAGCTTTTTCAAGCTGTTTATTTTTGCAGATGTATTTCATCAGTTCTTAAGAATGAAGCTAAGAATGTTTGCTGGCTTCTAGGTTAGTACCACCCAGAATGGTGGTGGTGGTGTTTTTTTTTTTTTTTTTCAATCTGTTTTCTTAAAATATATTTTGGGGCAGGTAGGGAGTCTTTTCATTTTTTTGAAACACTAAATTAAAAATACATTTTATAACATTTTGAATACTGCCTTTTAATATATAGTTTATTTGAATTCACTATTGGCTTTTGGATCCTTGTTCTGGGTTGATGTGTTCATTACTTCATAGTTAACGATTGTTATGGAAAGGAGATAAAGTTCCTCGTGTTTATTTTCTTTGGAAAATTTGAATATACTGTTCATGTCATCTTAGGATTGCTGAAGATCATTTGGACAGCCTCCCACAGAGGTTAGTCTCCAAGGATATGGATACTTAATAATCGATTGTGACTGGTCAGTCAACATCAAATACATTTCTTATAGAGCATTTCCTATAGAGTTAAAATAAATATATAAAGACATTGTTCTGACACATTTTCTTGGAACTAGACTGGAGTAGGAGAAGTTGAGAAAATAACCTGGAATGGTTCATTCCTTCATTGGGCGAACACTTATTAAGCCTCCTGGTTGTGACAGGCTGTCCTGTCCCTGCAGAAACGGATAGTTGAGATAAAAATGACAGCAATTAAAATTCAGTATAGTGACTGTTGCAAAAGGGGTTCCTTTTCCTGATTGTATCCTACCATTTCTGGCCATCTCTAGATGGCCTGCTTCTTTGAGCTTTGAAGTTGGGGAATAAAGCAGAAGCAAGGACACGGAGCAACTTATTTTGAAATAAAGAAATAAAATTTAAGCTGTCAACAGAGAACCATGGTAATATGCTTCCTTTTCTCTTAAATCCTAAAGAAGACTAATGTGCCATAAAGCGGAGTTCCTCAAGCTGAGGGATTTGTCCCACCTTGTTGAAGAAAGTAAAATGCCTGTGAACTCCGGTGTTGACTGAAATTATTATATTACTCAAATTGCTTATTTTACTTATATTGTTCATTACGTTATGTAATATTTGCAAACTTAAAATTACAATATAGTATCTTATGCTTATAACTTAGACTATATGAAACCAAAACAAATTTACATATCACATATAAATAGGACTATGAAAGCAGTAGAGTTCAAATGAATATTACAATTAAAGGCACATCCACATGGATTTAATGGGATGGGTGATGCCACTTTGCTAAAATAGCTGTTGATTTGGGGGCTCACAGCAGAAAGATATCACTCCAGGTCTACTTGTGTGGTTCGTCTGTTTCTGTATTTGGATTCTGATAAGGCTCAACAAATGCCTGTTTACATAAGTATGTTATTCAAAGAACGTCAGTACCTTGAAGTCTGTAATTGGAAGGTAGGCTAATCAAGCCTCATCTTGAGTAAAACTCTGCCAGTGAGTAGTCATGGAACAGCACGTTAAAGCTACAATCCTGAGTGACTCAGTAAAGCCTCATCACTTGATAGAGTTAGCCTAACCAACGTCTTCATTAAATAGGTATCTGATGTAATTGTTTCAAGGGTTAGTAAAAGGAAAGTTGCGTCTTATGACCATACTCCCAATAAATGGATACAGGTTGGCACAAAGATGATACTGGGCTCTCCCACCACTCTGCTTCTTTGGACCCTGAGACCTTTCAGGCACACAGCTTTCCCTGATGTGAATTGACATAAACCCACTTGGACATACCAACTACAGCCTAAAAATCTTGTCGCAGTATGCAGTTACATGGGGATCGTCCACAAGATGCAGATTATCTTTATATTCTTTTTAAAAAGTTATAAAAATTAAAACATATTTTTTTAAACCATCACCCAGAATTTGAAGACCTTTAATACCACATCCATAGATTTTGTTTGAGAAATACTGCTCCAGAGTACTCAACAGTTTACTGATACTAAAAAAAGACTTTGGGCTCCAAATATAAATTTCTGTCTCTTTAAATAGATTTGTGAATAGGTTGTCAATTCTAGATCCACTGTTAAAGCATAGCACTATGATATTTAAATCTGGTATCTAGGACCTGATAATGAAATATGTATTATATTTATTTATGAAATGTGTATTATGAAGAACTTGGATATGTCCTAGGTTTTAAGAGGCCACACTAACTGCTGTTAGCCTTTGTTCCTCTGAGGCTGTGAACATCCTGGTCTACTTAGCTGAGCTGAAAGACTGACCATGAAGCTCAGCTTTGGTATCTTTTTCTTTTCTTTTCTTTTCTTTTCTTTTCTTTTCTTTTCTTTTCTTTTCTTTTCTTTTCTTTTCTTTTCTTTTCTTTTTTTTAAAGATTTTGTGAGAGAGAGAGCACGCACATGCGTGCAAGTAGGGGGAGGAGCGGTGGGGGAGGGAGAGAGAGAATCTCAAGCAGACTTGGAGCTAAGTGTGGAGCCCGATGCCGGGCTTAATCTCACAACCCTGAGATCCAACCTGAGTGGAAACCAAGAGTCCGTCGCTTAACTGACCGAGCCACCCAAGTGCCCCAACTCAGCTTTGTGTCGTCTATATCCAGTCCGGGCTCTGGGCACTGTTGTTGGTTTTATGTTTGAGTGTGTAATTATTTTTTTAATTTAATTTTTATTTATTTTTTTTTAAGATTTTATTTATTTATTCGACAGAGATAGAGACAGCCAGCGAGAGAGGAAACACAAGCAGGGGGAGTGGGAGAGGAAGAAGCAGGCTCATAGCGGACGAGCCTGATGTGGGGCTCGATCCCATAACGCCGGGATCACGCCCTGAGCCGAAGGCAGACGCTTAACCGCTGTGCCACCCAGGTGCCCCTGAGTGTGTAATTTTATTTTACTTTGAGAACTATGATGTTGACATTTTCCTGTGTTACCGGTTACATTTAATTTCTAAATAATAGAAGTGATTCATTTACCAAAGAATAAATTTAACTCTAGCCTCACTAGTTTTTTTCCCCTACCTTTTCTGCATTTCATATCTCAGACCCTCTGCCATTTCTCTTTGGTTTGCATTACAGTGGTTTCTTTCTTGTACAACTACAAGACTCATTATTTCCATCTTATTAATGGACCAAAAGGGTAGGACATGAGCAGTGCTTGAAAATTCAAGTAGAGCAAACCTGTATTCTTCATGATGCCAGGATCTCTGCTTGCTTTTTTGAACGTATTTTTAGCTAACTTAGATCCGGCATGATTTCAATCAGGGGCATAACATGTTTACATTTGATAAGGGGCTGATTGTAAGCTCCACCCACTGCCTGCCATAGTGTTTGGCACATGGGTATTCATTGTAGGTGAATGAAGGAACGAATGAAGAATGAATGGATGGATGGATGAATTTGGTGTAGTAGTAGTGATGATGGTGTGGCCATGTTAGTTTCTCAGGAGAGGCATGTTTTAGATGGTTTCTCATTTGAAGCTGGAGATTTTGTCTTACTGATTTTTGTATTGTGTGAACCTTTATTTTTGGAGATTGAGGAATCTTGTGGAAAATTTGCTAGTTCCTCTAGCTAATGTATTTAGGGGAGCATGATCTTTGGATAACCAAGTGAATGGATTGCCTTTCACATTACAGGAAACAGTTGTCATAGATCATACATTAAAGTGCACATAGAATTTCTACTTTATTTTGCTTTTTAATTTTAGTTTGAATTCACCTGTCATCCTAGATCTTCTGATGTAATCTCCTTTTCCCTGCACTATTGACTGAGAATGCATTTCTCTGTGCCTTACTGGGGCTGGAATAACCCAGTTATGATCATATTAGTAGTAGTCTGTCTTGGCATTTACCATTGGCTTTCCTGTTCCCAGCATTGGTGGTTAGTGAGAACACTAAAAGAATACAAGGAAAATGGCTTAATTTCTGACTTTGCATATATAGCTTATTATACGTGACCCAGGCAATAAGTGTAAAGCAGAGGAGGTCATGTGCATTCCTCATTGATCACTTTGCCCACTGGGTTAGCAAGTTTCCTTTTATAAAGTCGTTGTGTAATCGCTAGCTGCCCAGTAGCCAGATGTACTTGATAAACCAAGCTTACTTTATTTTGACGAAAAGAGGAAATATATTCTTGAACCAAAATATTCAAAAAGTCTGTGCAAAGAAAATATTAATCAACTGTAATCCTACTTCCTAGAAATAACCACATTTTAATAGAAGTTAGCTTTTGCCTTTTTTTTTTTTTTTTATTAAATGTCTTGGCTGTTTTCACCACAAGAACTTAAAAATATTCATTACCCAGGTAACATATTTACTTGTAGAAAAAAGTAGGAGATATAGATGAAAATTTAAAAATACCCATTGTAATACCATCTAGAGATAGCAGATATTAAGATTTTGGTATATATTCTTCCAGACTTTGAATTGCACAATAAATTATACAAATTCGTGACTGGGTGGAAGCACACCATACTCAGGTGTAATCTTTTTTCTGTATATCTTTCCATGTTAGTAAATACGTATCCCCACTATTAATAAAAGTTGTGTGACATTCCATTGTATGGATATATAAAAAATACATTATTTTAAAAGCTCATATGATTAAAAAAATTATCTTAAAATTATTTATGGTGGGGTTGGTACCATACATAAGTTTTACATTTTTAAGCGTGCAGTCTCATAAAATGGTATCTGGTTTTGGGATCATGCTTAGGATTTCCTTCTCAATACAAATTTTAAAAAACTATTCACCTCTGTTTTTTTTCTAGTACTTTGTTAGTTTCTAATTTAACAGTAAAAACGTTAACCAATATAGAATTTATGTCTCCTATTATGAGACAGAAAGCTAACTTTAGCCTCACTAGTTCACAAATGAACCTTCTGTAAGAACTTGTTTGATGTCATAGATTAAAAGTAGTTTTGTCTTCCTTGAAACAAGGTTTAATCTGTACTTCATTTTTATAGTACTTAGTCCTGCACATTGTCTTAAAGCTATTTATGAACACATATCCAATACACATCTATATCTATTGAGAGGCTTTACAAAAGACATTATAAATATTACAATAGATAAACATATCTATTGTAGTTTCTTTGAAGAAATAATCCTTGACTGATTTACTTTTCTGCTCTCTGCTGCTTTGCTCTGTGTGTGTATACACACACACACACACACACACACACACACGTATATACATACATACATATATGTGTGTGTGTATATACACATACATATACACATACATATATATATGTATATATATATATACACACACGTGTGTGTATATATACATGTGCTCGGTAAGTATTAAATGACTCATATATGACTTGTATTAATCATTAATGTTTTGTATGTCTTTTCGTCAAATGATAACTTTGGGAGAGCAGAGATCATACGTATTTTTGTATTTTCTGTGTGCTAGCACAGTGCTAAGCATTGACTAACTGTTGGGTAATTATTTAAAATATTCATAAAAAGTTTTAAGACCTATCACTTAGGATTGACATTTTGCTCTATGTAATGGGTATCCAACTAGACTAGCTTAATGAAACATGAGTTATTTTTCTCAAATAGTAAGAAGTTTAGAGGTATACAGTCTAGGGCTGGTATAGTGATGCCATGATGTCATGAATGTCCCAGGGTTTTTTTGTACTTAACGTTTAAGGACATAAAAAACATGTCACATTTTGTCCTTGATCATGCGAGGGTCTTCCACCTCCAAACATCGTATTCATGTTTTTGTCCCTTTCTGTCAGGAGAACAGTAGCTTTTCTAGAGGTCTCTAAAAATAGACTTCTCTTATTTCTTTAGTCAAAACTAGGGTCACATGGGCATTTCCATCTGCCAGGAATTTTGAGAGGTGCATGTTTTTAACTGGGTACATTGTTACCCAGCAAAATTTGGATTCTATTCATAAGGAAAAAAGGAGAATGAATAGATGGGCAACCTGGAGTATGTATCTTGGATGTGGAATGTACACTTAAAGCCATTAGGATCTAGAAGGGAATAAGATATGTAAAAAGTTCAAATCAAGACAATTACATGAAAAATTTCATATGCACAATCAGACAGTGAGTGCCTCTAAAGATTTGAGGTACAAGAGCTCTCTGAAAGATGGAGTTGACCAGGAAATCCTCAGTGGAAGAGGTAGAACATGAGCAGAGTCTTTAAACGCTGGTCAAATGTAATACAGAGGCACTGGATGCCTGTTTTGCAAGTGAGCAGTAACGTGCTTACGCTGTTTTGGAATCACAGGACCAGCTTAGCAATAGTAATGAACTCATGGGGCAAGAGAAGATAAGTGGGGACAGCACAGTGGAGGATTTTGTATGCACACCAGGAGGAGTTTGGATTCGAGACTTGTTCAGATCAGATATATTGGAGGTTTCTGAAAAGAGGAATAATAGGGGGAAGTAGAAAAGAAATGATAACTGAATAAGATATGATAATAGAAATGTTAGTATTAGAGAAAGTTTAAAAGAATAATTCACGGATTTGTTCATTACAATTAATATCTAATGTGGTACCTTCTATCCAGTAGTTCAGATGGTTCATAATACTTTGGACCAAAGCAGTTGGTTCTAAGGAGTCTCCAATACTTAAAATAGTTACCTAATATTGTTATACTTGTAGTCTCCAGTTACAGACCAATGGAACTCTAGAAATCAAATTTTCTGTTAAACTTATTTTTTTATATTGCTGAGGAATTCTTTGTTTCTGTTAATACCACATAGATTTGAAATATTGTGTCAGCATATTTTATCATATTAATACCCAACTGTAATCTTTCTTAATTAAAATCATTTTTCTAAGCTTGCACTGAATAATTTATAAAAAGATAATTGAAAACAGATTGGTGCTCTTTTGACTAAATGTACTTTTGATGTCTCCTATTTTCTCAACCTAGAATTTTAAGTTTGTTGACAATGCTTTAACTTCAAAGCACTTAAGTTGACCTAATGTTTCATTTTCATTTTTAAGTCAATCTTAGTACAATTTGCAAAGTTTCTTTTAAATAAGTGAGGTGTGTTAGAACTTTCACCAGTGTACTTAAGAATTTTACAAAATGACAGATATTTATTCAACTGTAAATCTCTAAATAATAAAGATTTCTATTTCAATAGTGACATCAATTAGTTTTGCTGGTTTGACATAGCAGTTTGAATAAGAAGACAGTTTGATTCGCTGGGAACACAGAAAACATGCTTGAAATTATTTCCTACATAATTATAATGAACATCGGAAGCCTGAGCTACATCATTTATTTAGTAATTGGAGTATCAGAAATTTTCAGCTTCATTCGTGCCTTATCTCTCCAGAATTTCCTCTTATTTGCCACAAGACCTTTCCTTTCAGAGATTTGTTAGTATAAATTTAACTCCATGTAGAAACAGATATATAATGCAATTATAGCCAACTCGTTAAAATTTTAGTGTTTACAGTTGGCTACTCTCTGATTGTTCAGCCCCCATCCCACTGAAAATGGGTTTGGCCGTGAGACTTGCTTTGGTCAATGGAATGTTGGTGGATGCGGCATAAAGCCTTATGTATATTTGCACCGTTTCGCTTTGGCTTTGCACACTGGTAATATCCCTTGAGGACACCTTCCCTTGGGCAGCTGCTGCCCCTTCCTCAGCTTGGTCCCACAGTGAACACAGGTGGGATGAGCCTGAGCCGAACCACAGTCTGAAGCAGAGCTACTCAACCAAGCCTTGCCTAGACCATCCAAACCTCAGTCAACGTACAGATGCATGAGCATGAGAGTAAATGCTTGTGATAAGCCATTGAGTTCGGGATGTTTTATTCCATAGGATTGTTGTGGCAATAGCTGACTAGTATGGTCTGGAAAAAATTGGTCTATATATTTTCATTAAGAAAAATAATAATTATACATGGCTAAACTATCAGCTATCTATTTTTTTTTAAGATTTTTTTTTTTTTAATTTGTCAGAGAGAGAACACACAAGCAAGGGGAGCAGCAGGCACAGGGAGAAGCAGGCTCCCTGCTGAGCAAGGAGCCCGATGCGGAGACTTGATCTCAGGACTCTGGGATCATGACCTGAGTTGAAGGCAGATGTTTAACTGACTGAGCCACCCAGGCGTCCCTCTCCCCACAATTTCTAATTCCTGGGTCTCATGATCCCCCTGCTGTGTGTCCAGAGGCCACCTTGATCTGCCATGTCAGTCCGCGTGTAGAGCTCTGTCTTTCCCAGTTCCTGCAGCACACACCTTCACCAAGCAATTTATGGACATTAACGAGGATCCCCATGCAACACCCAAGGTCTTCCACCATTCTCCCCCTCTCAGCCTTGCTCCTAATTGCAATGCCCTCTTCAGATTCTCCGGTTCTGCAGAATATTTTTCTGTTCCTTTTGAAGCCTTGATATTCCAAGCACCTGACAACTCTGGGAATCCTGTCTCTCCCCAAATGGGAGTACCACTGTGTGCCTTCCCTGTCTCTATCTCATTAAAGGCAAAAATAGATTCTACTGGGAAAACAGCAAAAGTTGGAATTAGTCCCATCACTGTGACAGCCCCTGTTTAGCTGGATTTTGATTTGAACTTCATTGAATTTTCAACATCAACAGTTTTGTTCAACTAACCTTAAATGGTGAGAACTGAAAACATCTAATATAAGAAAGAGCTACTCTTCTTAGGTTAGAAATAAAATACTTTACATAACTAAGAAAAAGCCTATATTTAGAATTTTACTTCCTACCTCTTTCCAAAAATGTGATTTACAAAAATTACAGAATAAATCCGAATATATGCTTTTTCTGTCCTTTTTTCAGACTACTTTTCCTATTAGCTATTCAGAGTGAATTTTAGGAGTTTGAGAGCTTAGTTTGTTTATGAGTCTAGAATTTAGCTACTGGTATAAATTTAAAGAGTCTGAAGCATTTGCGTCTACAACACTGTATTAGATATGGTTGAAGAACGGCTTTCTACTTCTGGATAAGCCCAGTCTACTTTCTGGTCTTGTAATGATTGGCCACTAAAAATTTAATTCCTGTTAGAATTATTCTTAATGGGAGAAATCTAAAAACCAGTTGACTAAAAACACTCTAATTCTCACTCATTTCAAATGTAATATTCATTGGTTCATTTTTAATTTAGGAAGCAATTTTCCTAGTAATTTGGCAGACATTAGTTCCTTTAAATAAAACCTTACCAAAGATACTGACCTTAAGGATTTTTTGAGGAACTCATTTTTTTAAATATATATTTCATGATTATAGTGGTACTATTTTTTTACTTAACAAATATTATTTTTTTCTTAAAACATTGCACTGGGACATGTTTCAAACATGTAAGCAGTAATAAAAGGGAGTGAGTAAAAGATGGAGTAGATCTCAAAAGTGAGATGCATTTGAAAGTGGGATGTCTCAAGATTCCACATTGGAACACTGGTGTTAAGGTGCTCTTACTGTGGGTGAGGTCTTAATACTAAGATTGAAAAATAACATTTTACTGTTGTGTGACCTTGACCAAGTTCTTTAACCTTCATTAAACCTCTTATTCCTTATGTCTTAAATAGGGGTTCTATTCGCCTTGCCTACCTGGAAAGGTTGTAAGGATCAGATAAAAACAATAAATGTGAAAGTACTTTGTATTGTACAGTAACTACAGACATTAGTGATTATATTTGTGGAGCACAAAAGTAGGCAAGATGGAGAAGAAGGAAGGTTGCTCTTAAATTCATTCCCTCAGTGTTTTGAAAATGAATGGTCTTCAAATCAAATGGTTGAAAGATGGCAGGGAGGGTACCACCAGTCTGGGGCACAGCAATGAAGGGGCTCTATCACTGGCCCCAGTGAATGCCAATTCTGATCATTTCGGTCATATTGAGTAGGGCTGGGCACCATGATGGTTGCTAGGGATACACACAACGACAAGATACAGATCTTGCCCTCCAGCAGTTTCCAGTCCGGCTATGGACAACACAGCTGTGCATCCTGAGCGGGGGTAAGCTGGAAGAAGGCTGGCAGAGTGTGATTGGAGCAGAAAAGAAGTAGTTATTGTGACGGAGTCTTGCATGTTTTTTTCCATCATTAAATAGGATAATATAAGCTACACTTGTGGTGAAGCATAGCATATGGTATAGACTTCTGGAACCTGAAACTAACATTGTGTGTAAATTGTACCTAAACAAAAAAAAATAAAATATAATCCACCATATTTTTAACTGTTTAACATAGAAAAGAGGAAAATTAGGGTGCTTAAAAAGAGGATTACAAACAAAATTCTGTAATCATTTTTTCTTGAAACATTTTTTAAAAATTTGAGTATCCATTATCTCAAATATTTTCTTTATCCAGTATCTTAATGTCTTCCTTATCCATTTGTCTGTTGGTGGACCTTTAGGTAGCTTCCATATTTTGGCTATTGTAAATAATACTGCAGTAAACATAGGGGTGCATGTATCTTTTCAAATTAGTGTTTTCATTTTCTTTGGGTAGATAGAGACCCAGTAGGAGAATTAGTGGATCATATGGTAGTTCTCTTTTTAATTTTTTGAGGAACCTCCATACTGTTTTCCACAGCGGCTGCACCAGTTTGCATTCCCACCAATGGTGCATGAGGGTTCTCTTTTCTCCACATCCTCACGAACACGTCTCATTTATTGTCTTCTTGAGTTTAGCCATTCTGACAGGTGTCAGGTGGTATGTTGTTGTGGTTTTGATGTGTGCTTGCTTCGGCAGCACATACACAAAACTGGAATGATAAAGAGATTAGCATGGTCCCTGAATATACCTTTTTCTTTTTAATAGATGAGGAGTGACAGGAGTAGTGTCTTCTTTACAGTTTTGTCATGTTTCATGTTTCTTACATGCTCTTTTCAGGTTTCGAGAACATTGTCACAATGAGGTCCTACTCTATTGCTTGTATGCTTGTTGGACACAATCTTCAGGCATCATTTTTAACCGAATCTTTTGTATTCAAAAGTTAAATTGCTAGTGAGTTTTGACAGTTCTTAAAGGAAATAAGTGGGTAATATATTATTCATATTAATGAGGACCCAATGACAAAGATTACTCCCAATTAATGGTAATCATTTTTGACTCTAAAATGCCTTAAGGATTTCTTCCCAACTTCTTTCTTAGACAAATAATAAAATAAGCGGTTCACTTTCATGGTATACAAAAATAGGGAGGGGAGATCTTCCAGAAGATGCCAAGTAAAGTAAGGAAGATAACCTAGGATTAAAAACTATAGAAAATACAGGGGGTGGGGAGGGGAGTAATCTGGTATTAAAGCAAATTCTGTACTGTACCTAACCGCTGTTTTACTCCAGTAGAATTGCTACTTTGGTGCCTACTTTAACCTAAATATTTAGAGAAAACGTGGGAAATTTGTGAGAAGATGAAGTCTTGTGTAAATATGCTGGTCTTCATTGTTTGTATTTATGGTATAAATTCCACAGTGGCACAGTGTGGCCCAAATACTCACTGTTATCATAAAGTCACATGATGTACTGAATGCTTTGGGAGATGGTAGCCAAGCCCAGGTTCAAAATTCAAAACAAAAAAATGTTTAAATACCCAAGTGAGTAAAAACGGATTCTCTTGGCTAAGTCTGGACCCATGTTTTAAAGATGTTGAGCATCTGGAATTTTTATGTGCATTTGTGAGGCCCCTGTTTGCTCTGATAGACAGTCTGTCGTTATTGGCTGTAGGCAATAAGAAAGGGCAGGGTCAGGAAGGACAAAGAATTTACAGTATAGAACTTTCAATAATAATGTGTTGATGTCAGGAAGCCCTGAGCCATTTCTGGTAAGAAAGAAGTGTTCATTTTAAACACTGGTGAATGTACTTCTGTGCTGTACTCCTGAAAAGTGACAGGGGAATACATAGGCCGTGGGTCACAAGATGCGTTAGAGTAATCAATTCCTAAGTGAAACCACAGAGAGGAGAAGTAAATGCTGGGAGAGGTGATGGAGTTCAGCCCTAGGAAGGGAACACGGCGTCTTCTCTGATTGATGTTCTTGCCCCAGCTTGAGATTTGGCAGCGGCTACTTCCCTCACACTCCCCTACCACGAATCCCCACTGAGCAGCCGGCTCGGTGTAAAAACACGACTCTAGATTAGAACAGGCTGACTCTTCGTAGCCCTCATTTTGATGCTCAAGGAAATACGATAACATTTTTCTAAATGTATCAATACATTTGGCTGGGGTAATGGAAAGCTGCCCTGGTCTATGACACTGGGTAAGGATTTATTTTGGTGAAGGTACATATAATCTGAAGATCTGTCCGTAAGCCATTAGGTATAAATATTGAATTTGGTAGCTGACTTCTTCAGAGTTCCAAATTGGACAGTTAGTGTTAGGATGTACTCCGTTTTAAATCCAGCCTTAATAGCTGTATATATTTAGAGTATCTTTTTACAAAGAATGAGTAACAAGTCTTTCTTTTTCCAAAGGCAGTTTAGCTAGGTATTAGATGTTTAGGGACTCGGTTTCTTATTTAACTCTTCCTTATAAGAGTTTGGAGTAAATCAGTTTTTTTTTAATTTTGTTTACTCACTTTATAAAATATGTACGCTAATTCTGGCTTTCCTGTGTCTGATGGTGTCATACATGTACCACTCTTCATGATAAAGCCTTAAAATATCTGAAGTAGTGATATTTTAAGACTCTATCAACCTAAGGTGTTGTTATGTATATGGCCAGTGGTATCAACATTGCATAGGATAATAGCAGAGTCATGTAAATGAATGCTATATTATTTAACCTTTATTATTCATAGTTAATAAATATTTATAGTCATATTTTATAAAAATTCCACAAGTATTTGGAACAATGAAATTAGATGCAAAGGTTCATATACGTCTATCTTCAGATTCCATGTTTCAGGTCATAGCTTAAAACTTCTAGGGTTAAGGCTTTGTAGGAATGGAGCAGGTTAGTACCCAAAGCTACTACCATTTTGGCTTGATTTCTGCAAAACTTACACATCAGCTGCTCAGAAACTAAACTCCAGTTGCTCTTAAAGATAAGCCAGGATGGCAGGGTAACATCTCCTAGATACAGAGAGGGGTGAACAGGTTCAGGCTGGGTGAACAATAGCTCTCTTCTCTTTGAAAGGAAAGGAAAATAGAAACAAGTAATGGATTTCCATCCCTGACTACTTTCTTTTCTGAAAGTGATTATTTACTGTAAATTAAGGAAATATTTACATAAAAGTAGGGAGGCAGATCACAAATGAATAGACATGGGATCAGGCAAATCTCCAGCATTAGGCAAGACCTAAAGATAATAATGCAACCTACAATTCCATAGATGGTTCGCTAGGAACCATAATAATAACAGCTAATTTTTATGGAGTGCTCATTATTTATTAGCCATATTGACAGAAAATTCACGTGTGAGGCAGGTGCTGTCTTTATCTCTGTTTAGGAAATGAAGAAATCAAGGTATACAGAGATTAAGAGTCTTATTACTCAAGGTCATACATAGCTGGGCTAGCTTTCACACCCGGGGAATCTGATTGCCAAAACCACTCTTAACCAGAATGCCATACTGCCTCCCATGAATGTGAAAAGTAGATTCCTAATGCATCAAATTTGTTAACAGGAAAGGGGATGGTGTGTATCTGGTGGAATATGGTCCTAACAGAGGCCAAGTTCTAAATTACTTAGGAAGTGGCCCAAATACCAAGATAATTCTTAAAAACAAAAAACAAAACAAAAGGTCCCGTCCAACAAGCACTGTGTATTGTGGGAGTCTTCCTTGAAGTTTTAAGGACCCATTACAAGGGGATTGAGACTTCACAGTAAGAAACCCAACCATGGGGAACTGGAATATGAGACAAGGAACCCAGTCACGGGACTGGAGTAAAATCAGAGTAAAGTCAGAGGAACAATAATTCAGGGCAGGGGCAGGAAGATCTTGACAAAGGATTTCTTACCATATCTCACCTGCTGAGAGCTGGAGTTGGCCCCAGAGTTGGATGTGTAACTGTAGGTCAGGTTAATTTCATAGATTCAGCTCAGAGGGAAAGAAGAGCAAGGACACCATCTGGGTAAGCCATGACAACTTAACTAGAGTGAGTTAGGGTTCCAGGGAAGAGTCTAGTTCCACTCATTTCACTAACATCATTTCTTCCCCATGGCAGCCCCTGCTTCTGTGGGAGATGGTAGGAGACCATGTGGCAGAGACAAGGAGATATGCCAAGACTGTGGAATATGGCGATGAACTTTCATAGCATAATCACAAACTTAAAGAGCATCCTTTCACATATATCTTAGAGCCCAGTCTAAATTCTTTTCTCTTACCATTTTTTTAAACAAACATAGTTTGTAATGTAATATATTGAATGTGGAGTTTGCTAAGACATTTGGGAGATTATTAGAAAGAACAAGTAGATATGAAATTGTTCTTTAATAATTCACGTCACTTGTTTATTCTGACTTACAATAACTCTTGGAGAATAGATAGGACTTGTATCCTTAAAAGATAGAGTCAACATTCAAGATAGCAGTACTTAGGAGAGTCATTTAAATGGTTTACATTTCCTATTCCCATCCTCTATTCTGTGGAAGAAAAAAGCAATTTTATTTTTTCTTTCATGTGGTGTTTATCCACTGTTTCCATATTTTATCTTAGAACAGCTCTAAAGACTGTATAATTATCTATTCTTTCTGAAGCTCATGACTTCCTAGATCTAGTTGTAAGTGCTGTTAAAAATCTCCCAAAAACGTTTTCAAGAACGCAGGTTAGCTTCATTTGTGTCCGGAAGCCGTTTTCTAGATGACTGCCATAATATGGGGTGGTTTCGATGCAGAAATCTTTCTCTTGATCTGTGCATTTGTCATAATCTGTTCAGTAAATAGCTTTGTTACTATGAACCAAGTCTGAGATGTCCAAAAGAAGAAATGTTAAAATACAGGATGCGTCCAGGAATTAGAGTGACTTTCTGTGACATCCATTCTGTAAGCGGTTAAAATTCACGCACATCTTAGAGTCTCGTTCCTCCTTAGAGAGCCGGCCTGAGAGGGAGCCGTGAGCATGGGCTTGAGTTGGGACCTGTGGTGAAAGCAGGTATCACCATTTACCCAGCTGCTAAGTCGGTTCACTTCTCTGAATTTGTTTCTTGATGGGTCCATTGGGAATAGTACCTATCTTGCAGGGTCCTTATGAAAAAAAAATGTAAAGTTGCAAATGTAGGTTTCCAGCAGAAACTGCTATCACTCCGTGGCACCTGAACTTTAAGACTATCGAGTCAAATTATTTCACATTGTAAGAAAATACTTTTGATATAAAACGCTGTTTCCTGCCTCTCTGGGCAATCCACGCAGCCCGCTGCCTCGTTAGCTGTCTGAAGTTAATGGTGATGGCCCGGTCTGCATCCGGCGCTGTGCTAAGTGATTTCCGGATATTATGTCATTTAATCAGAACAGCCATTCTTTGAAGGAAAGTTTTGGTTTCTGACTGTGTACCACGACTTTGAACTGTGTGTATTTTCTTTTAGGGCATGTATTCTTTTTACTTCTGTCTGCCTTAGTCTTTCTATTGATTTGAACTAATTTTGGTACTTCATGTAACCAGACTGTATCAGGAGGCTTTGGGAGGCAAATAACAGAAAAGCAGAACCAATCTGGCTAAAAAATAAAGGGAATTTTTCAAACACACACACACACGCACGCACTGAATAATTCTTAACTGGGCTATATTTCTCTGTGATTCTTTTTATCCCGCCTTCCTCCATGGCTCTCCTTACTGTATTAGAAATCTCTGCGGCAGCTCCTGGCAGGACGTCTTTATACTATCCTCTCCATTGGAATGAGAGGTTCTATTCTCCCAGACAGAAACTCTTGTCTTCCTTTGACTGGACTAATTTAGATTGTGTGCTGCCTTTGACACAGTCACTGAGAGAAGGGGGTGGGAGTGCATTGACTAGCTTATCCCTGTCCTTCCTTGGATTTATCACTGGACAAGAAGAATCTGTTGGACTGCCTAGCTCAGACCTATACCTGAGGCTGTGGTCAGTGTCACTCAAATCAGGGGGCGGGGCATAATGGAACAAGAGGGAAAGTGATACTGGGAAGACATCTTTGTCTTATTCCCAGTCTCACATGGAAAGCTTTCAGTACTTTAATTTGAACTATGATGTTTTGCTGTAGGAATTTTTTTTAAAAAGATATTCTTTATCAGTTTAAGGAAATTACTTTCACTGTTAGCTGACAGTTGTTTTTTAAAATCATGAATGGAAGTTGACTTTTATCAAATGTTTCTTCGTTTTTGTTGAGATGATCATGTGGATTCTTTATTCTCTTAATGTGATATGTTACTGATAGATTTTTAATTGGCCAACTGATTTTATTTTATTTAAAAAAAATTTAACATCCAATACTGATCACAGCAAGTGCCCTCCTGAATACCCATCACCTATTTAACCCCCCCACCTCCCCTCCAGCAGCCCTCTGTTCTCTCTAGTTAGAAGTCTGTTTTATGGTTTACCTCTCTTTCCCCCCCACTATGTTCATCTGTTTCATTTCTTAAATTCCACATATGAGTGAAATCATATGGTATTTGTCTTTCGCTGACTGACTTCCCTTAGCATAATACACTCTAGCTCCATCCATGTTACTGCAAATGGCAAGATTTCATTCTTTTATATGGCTGAGTAATATTCCATTGTATAAATACACCACAACTTCTTTATCCTTTTTTTTAAGATTTTATTTATTTGACACAGAGAGATGGAGGGAGGTAATGAACAAGCAGGGGGAGCAGCAGAGGGAGAGGGAGAAGCAGGTTCTCCACTGAGCTGGGAGCCTGATGTGGGTCTTGATCCAGGATCCTGGGATCATGACCTGAACCGAAGGCAGATACTTACCCGACTGAGCCACCCAGGCACCCTCTTTATCATTTTTTAAAACAACTTTAGTGAAAGTATGATAGCACAAAATAAACTTCACATATTTGTATTATATAGTGGGATCATTTTTCACATATGTATATACCTATGAAACTATCACTGAAATCAAATAACGAACATATTTATCACTTCCTTCCAAAAGTATCCTCATGCCCATCATAATCCATCTCTAGTCCTTTCCCTGGAGACAGCCCTCCACACAGACTCCCAGACAGTCACTGATCTATTGCTATCACCATAGATGACCATCTGCTGTCAATATAGGTGAACTGCATTATTGACTGAATTTTTGAATGTTAAACTAACCTTCCATTTCTAGAATAAACCCAACTGAATCATTATATCTGTCTTATACATTTCTGTATTCATTTAATATAATGTTCTACTTAGATGCAAAAATCCTATGTTTATAACTGTAATCGGACTATAATTTTTCTTTCTACCAATGCCCTTGCTGTACTTTGGTATTAAGGTTATGCTGACCTCCTAAAATGAGCCAGAGGGTGTTTTCTATTCTCCTCCATTCACTGGAAGAACTTGTATAAAAGAGATGTTATTTTTTCTTTAAATATTTGGTTTGAACCAACCAGTAAACCAACTGGACCTGGAGTTTTCTTTGTGGAAAAGTTTTAAAATACGGATTCATTTTTAAAATAGATATAGTTCATAATGACATGGATGGAGCTAGAGAGTATAGTGCTAAGTGAAATAAGTCAGTCACAGAAAGAAATACCATATGATTTCACTCATGGGGAATATAAGAAACAACAGGTAAAGGGAAAAAGACAAATCAAGAAACAAACTTTTAGTTACAGAGAATAAACTGATGGTTATCAGAGGGGAGGGAGATGGGGAGATGGGTGTAATAGGCAATGGGGATTAAGAAGTGCACTTGTGATGAGCACTGGGCAATGTATGGAAGTGTTAAATCATTATATTGAATATGTGTAACTAATATAACACTGTACGTTAACTAACTGGAATTAAAAACTTAAAAAATACATGCAAAAAATTAAATGAACAAAATAAGATAGATGCAGAACTGTTCATATTTTGTTTCTTCTCTTGCTGTCAGTTTTTATAAGATGCATGTTTTCTTTTATGAAATGTAACAGATACCTAATTGTGTGCATAATATTAAGCACAAAGGTTGATTTTTTTAAACAAATGCATACTTTATTGGCTGCTCATAATATTTTTGATATCTGTAGGCTCTGTACTGATATCCCCTCTTTTATTTCTGATACTGGTTATTTAAGCTCACTCTGTATTTATTCATAATTCTCCACAATAGCAGGAGTGGGGCTGGTTTATAAGCTTGTCATTTCAAAAGACCAGTTTTTATTTTTGCTGATCTGTGTGTCTATTTTTTTTTTTATTTTACTTGTTGCTGTTTTTACCTTTTTATTTGTGTCTTTTTGTTTTCTTTCAGTTGTTTTTTTCATAACTCCTTATTATGGATGTTTAGCTCAATGCCTTTCAGCTTTCCTTTTTCTCTAATACATGTATTTAGGAACATAAATTTTCCTCTTAAAATACTTATAATGCATCTCATAAATTTTCGTTAACACTGACTTCAAAGTATGTTCTGATTTCCATTGTGATTTCTTCTCTGACCGATGGGCTATTAGGAAGTATATTTCTTAATTTACAAACATTACAGATTTTCTAAGAATATTATTGTTAGCGATTTCTAATCTAACTTCTTAGTGTTCAAAAAATTGTCTTTTATGAATTCAATTTGTTAGAATTTGTAGCAGTTTGCTTTCACATATATTTGATTTTTATAATCTATGTATATGTGAAAGCAATGTGTATTCTGTGGTTTTGGGGGACAGTTGTATGGGTGATTATTAGGTCAAATATGTAAATTTTGTTCAAACCTTACATATTCATATACACCATTTTGTCTGAGGTACCTCAAAGAGGTATCTTAAAATTGCTCTATAATTTTTTTCCCTGTTGTGTCAATGTTTGTTCAATATATAATCTTTGTGTTATTAGGTGCATAAAAATGTAGCATTATTATCTTTTACAGAAAAACCTTTGTAATTTTGAAGTATATGTATTTCTAGTAATGGTCTTTGACTTAGTCTCCTGTATCTGATACAAATATGGCTTATAATATTTTCATTTTATTTGTACTTAAAGTGCCCTAATATAGTATTATAATTCTTGCTATATTCAGTTAAAATTAATTTAGGTTTATTCCCGTTTGTCCTTACCTTTGTTTTTAGATTCTTTCCAGCACCTTTGAGCTCCCATTTGGGAGCTAAATACACCCTTTAGTATTTTCTTTAAAGTAGCCTGTTGGGGGTGCCTGACTAGTAGAGCGTGCAAGTCTTTTTTTTTAAGGATTTATTTATTTATTTTAGAGAGCAAGAGCAAGGGTGGAGGGGCAGAAGGAGAGGGAGAGAGAAACTTAAGCAGACTCTGCTGAGTACGGAGCCAGATGTGGGGCTCAATTTCATGATCTTGAGATCACCAGCTGAGCCAAAACTAAGAGTCAGAAGCTTAACAGACTGGGCCCCCCAGGTGTCCCTAGAGCATATAACTATTGATCTCAGGGTCGTAAGTTCAAGCCACACATTGGGTTTAGAGCTTGAAAAAAAAAGTAGCCTGTTCGTGGAAAATTGTGCACATTTCTTCACTGAAAAAATGTCTGTTTTTCACTGCATTATTGAGGGTTGACTTTACTATTCTTTTCGCACTTTGAAGATCCCATTTTCTTCTGCGTTTCCTTGATTCTTTTGAGAAGTCAGCTGTCAGTCTAATATTTGCTCTTTTAAAGTTCATCCTTTTTCTTTCAGTTTTCTTTTAATATTCTCTCTTTAACTTGGATTTTCAACAGTTTTACTATAATGTGTCATGTGTACTTCTCTTTTTATTTACCTTGCTTTATGTTCAGAGAGCTACTTTAATCGATGACTTTTCGTCAACTTTGGGGTAATCTTAGCCATTATCTTCTCGAATATTGCTTCTTTCTCATTCTTTCTTCCCTCCCCTCTGAGGACTTTCTCATTATCTGTCTAACTTTCTGGGCATACACGACGGGATCCCTGGCAACCTACTTAACTCTATCCTCAGCCACACTCTGTCACTTGCTTTAACCACCTTGCTATTTCTCTAACAAGCCAAGTGTGCTCCTGCCTTGGGGCTTTTGAAAATACCACTTACTTAGCCTGGAACACTGTTTTCCCTATATGTTCAAGACTCATTCCCTCACATGATTCAGGTATCCGCTCAAACGTGGTCTTCTCAGAGGCTTACCCTGATCACTTTTCCACATGATTACTCAGACTGCTCCTCTTCCACATTGCACTCTCACCCTTCACCTGGTTTTGTTTTTTCATAGCATTTAATAGGATACATTTTGTATTTAATATTTGTTTGCTTATTCTCTGTCTCCCTCCATTAGGATATAAACCCCATGAGAACGAGACTTTTTTGCTCACAGCTCTATCCCAGTCCCTGGAACTCTGCCTAAAGCAGAGCTAGGTGCTCAATAAATACTTGTTAGGATGAATGAATGAAGGAAGGATTAAGAGATAATGCATATGGGAAGATAAAGTTCTCTATAGAAAGGGAAAAAAGCAGACCAAGAAAAATAATCTAAGCAAGGCATTTAAATTTTATTATCTATGCTTTATTCTTTTGTAAATAAGGATAGTATCATTGGTTATATTTCTATCATTGTTACCTAAAATAGCAAAATGAAATATCGCTATGTTTGAAAATATTGCTTTTGTTAATTTAAATTAATTGGCATCTCATCACTTAGTTTAGATATGTGCCCTATGTGCTTTCACTTTTTAAAGATATTTTAATTAAAAAAAATTGAACTTGTATTAGCTTGGACCACCATAGCAAAATACCTTGAAATAGGTGGCTTAAACAACAGATTTATATTGTCATAGCTCTGGAGGCTAGAAATGTGAGATCTGGGTACCAACATGGTCAGGTTATGGTGAGGACCATCTTCCTGGTTTGCCAGTGGCTGCATCCTTGCTGTGGCCTTACATGACAGAGAGAGCGTGTGCTGGTGTCTTTTTCTTTTCTTATAAGGGCACTAATCTCAGCAGTTGAACCCCACATTACCTCATCTAAACCTACTTACTTCCCAAAGGCCCCATCTCCAAATACTATCACATTGGAGTTAGGGCTTCAACATACAAATTTTGGGGGGTATACAGTTCAGTTTACAGTACCTACCAATAAGCTGCACTATTTTGTAGTGAAATAGTAAATATGTACATTCAAGACTAGAGTATTTTTCATAGTGTGAAATTATTGGGACTGGACAGAAAAATTTATTTTTTATGAGATACTGTGAATGCTTATAAGTAAAAAGACTAAATTGGGCAGCACCTGGGTATTGTTTTGTCTATTTCATTTGTTTATTGTGTAGCTATTTAGGGACTCATATGGATAGATCATTTTGTATGGCCAAAACTAACTCTGATTTCTAAATGTCTTCATAAATTTCTTTCCCTAAATAAACCACAAATCCACCTATAATGCCTAGACTTATACACAATGTACTGTCATTATAGCTACTCAGAAAGACTCCACAGTGTAGGTCAAAGCTAGTTGTCTAGAGAGACTGGACTCTCCTAATAGTAAGGTTTTTGTTTTTGTTTTTTTGTCTCACTGCTGCCCGCTGCCCACTATTGTGCCAGGTCGCCTGAGGTCAGCATGCCTTCCTGGTGTTGATGGACTGTGCTGCTTTTTCAGGAATGTCTCCGAGGAATCCTGCATGAAAGAAAAGATGTCATACTGTAACATTTCACTGCCTATAAAGACAGCAAAAATGGCCTCTGTCTTGTTCTTTTAGCCAGCTTAAAACAAAATTAGCCAGCCTAAAAACAGAAAGGGAATTGATAAAGTCATCGACTCAGAGCCTCCTTGCATGGCCCATGTATTTTTCTAGCCTAGAATGAAGCTAATCATGTCAACAAGCACTTCCTACAAAGGTTAAGACGGAAACCATCCACCACCCCACAGCTCCTCCCATTCCTCAGCCTCGAAATAGGATTGTGAGCATCCGATAGGAACTAGAGGAGGGTGAAGGCTATGCCATATGTCCCTGTTAGAAACACTGATCTCATAATGACTAAGAAACACCAGGGGGTTGTCTAAGCCACCAAGGTTATAAGGGGCACAGCGTCATTGCAGCTGCACTAAAATTTAATGTAATTCTTACTTTACCACCTATGGTGACCTAAGAAGGTGGTATGGCAGAGAAACTCTAAATAGAGGGGCTTAGTCACAGCTCACTGAAAGACCAAATATGCCGTTTTCATGGTGGAATAGGGAAGAAGAAACTGGTAAGTATTTCTAAATGTAATATGTTTACATACACATTTATTCATTTCTGTATTTTTAGGATTCCTCTCTTGTAAAAAGTACTCTAAAACAATCCCTTAATATATTTATAACAAGAATTATACATATACTCAGCAATGTAAAATTAAGAGTGTTCGCTAGAAGGAAGTGAGACTCCAGTGGTCTAAGGGCCAAGAGTTCTGCCATTAGAGGTGGGAATTTCTTCTTAGAATGAGGTTAAAGGTGTGCTCTTGCCTATGTGACCAAGTGGATGGTTGAGAGGGCTCTGGGGATACTGTAATGCAGGTGGGTGGGGCTGACACTGCCAACAGAGGTGGCTGGGGTGGGGCTAGGGAGTGTCACTGTGACCTAAATTTTAGAAACTTAATTTTAGGTGAAGAATGAAGTCATCATCTCATAACTAAGAAGAGAATGATGAATAAAGTAGGTAACAGTGTATTAATTTACAGTAGAAAACACACCTCATTCAGGAATCCATTTGCATGTGTACTGAAACCTTTTTGCCAGGCAAAGAATCAAAAAAAAATTGTCTTTTCTATAAAGTAATACAATAAACAATTGTGGCCTGGAGAACTTACTCTTCTTCTCTACTGCAGAGATGCTTCTTTCTCTAATAACTTGTAAATGTCTGTAATCAGAGCTCCTGTACCATACCCAAAGACATCTGTAACTTTCTCCTTCTCCAACTTCTAGTTTTCCTATTTTAATAGGTGGTCAGAACTTTGCCATTGCAGCATCCCCTCCCTCCTCATACCCATGGCAAGTTAAAATTCCCAGGACTTGGACTTGTACTGCAAAGGGTGCAATTGAGCTGTGCAGCTCCCCCACAGATGGGGTGAGGAGCACCATGATATCGGGGTGGAGAACCTGGGGGCCGGACCTAGGGCTCCTGTTCTCTCACAGGCTGACCTTGAGTATGTTTTTCTGGCTTCAGTGGTTCAGGCTACAAAATAAGGTCCCTTTCACCTTTGACATGTAACTTAGATCTAACATTTGATTGTATTTTAGTAATTCTAGAAAGAAAATGTTTAGGCTGAGGGGATCCATCTGTGTTCTTGTTGAAGTTAAAAGGTTTTGTATCATTCTTTCTTGGTAACATCTTCATTTTTAATCTGTTAGTCTTGATTTGTGTTCTTTTCTCTTCGTTTGGCTAGCTGGAGAGTAAGTGCCATTGACATGGTCCAAAGAATGTATTCTTTTCACCCTTAGAACAAGGAGTACCAAAATGGAGCACTCTTATCCTCTTCCCAAATGCCTGTGAATGGCAAGTCATGAAAAATATTTGTTAATTAAGTTAATGCAATTATTATAAGCTGACTTGATTTCTACTTTAGGCACAGCGTGGGAAACTATTTATAATATATGCTGGTTGACCATTATCCAAATTTCCATGGAAATAGCATTCTTATGACACAGTATGTTCTTGGACTGTTTTGAAATATCCAGCTGCTTTGTGTAATATTGAACCTAAAAAAGAAATCCTTCTAACAGAGCTTTTTTCAAGTATGTACTCAGGTGCTCAGTAGGTAGGCTTAATTTGAAAAAACTCACTGGAAAGATCCTAGGTGCAATAACCCTGGCTTTCTCTCAAACCTCTTTAATTGAAACCTGTGATGTTGCTGGGTTTTTTCTATCCAAAGTCAAACACTGGAAGAGATTGCAAAAAAGTCCTGTGGTTTTACTTTTTTTTTTCCCTCTATGAGACCAAGATTTATATATGTCAGGAGACCTGGAGGTAATCATATTCTTCTCTTGCATGATCAAATAAAGTTCTTGTCCAAGAGATTAACCCTATTTCAGTAGTACAAGGCTTACTCCTCAAATGCATTGCTGTTAAGAGTATAAAAAGTATTTCAGATGAAATAATAGTATATGGGAAAAATTAGCTGTGTATTTCTGATAGGCCTAATAAAAGTGCAGAGGCCATGACTACATGGCATACTCGGTGAAAGTAACATCAGCGTTGCCATGTTCATAGCATTCGAGTGAATCTGTGCAAACTCATGCACACCACTCCAGAAATGACTTTCACGGCGCAGTCAGTGCAGTCTGAGGCAGTTAAAACACAGCATCAAACAGGATGGAAATGACCAGGCTTGTTAAATAGAATATCCTTCCAGAATCCCAAGGTGACTTTGCCCATGGCTGATGTCCTGTGAGACAGGTGCAGGCTTGTCTTACTCATTTTGCCCTGGTGGCCTTATAGTTATTGGTTTCCTCCATTAAAGGGGAAAATAGGATTATATTTGACAGAAGGAACATTTACTTGGCACCTTAGGTGAAATAAATACATAAACTGAAGTTAGTACCCTTCTTTGTCAAATCCCTGCATCAGTGATTAGCAGCCTTTTGGTGTAATCCTTTCTCACCATTCTAGAAATTTGGTGATACGAAATTATGTAATCCCAGTTGGTCATTTTTCTTTTGACTTGCTTATGGATTTTTTTTTTCATGTAGATTTTTAAAGCTTTTTCCCCCAGTTTTACTGAGAAATAATTGCCCTACATCACTGTAAGTGTGTGGCATATAGCGGGATGGCTTGCACACACACACTGTGGAATGACTGCCACACTAGGATCAGCTAAGCCCCATCCTCTCACAGAGACAGGATAAAAAGGAAAGAATGAGGAAAAGAATAAAGGGGAAAAGATGTTCTCCTTGTGTTGAAAACTGGCAGGGTTTACTCTCTTAACAACTTCGTTGTGTATCACATAGTGGTGTTAGGTGTAGTCATCATGCTGTATATTATTATATCCCTGCTACTTATTTATCTTAAAACTGGAAGTTTGTACCTTCTGACCAGTTTCCTCTACTCAGCCCCCCGTCTCCCACCCCATATCTAGTAACCACAAGTCTCATCTCTTTTGATATGGGTTTTTTTGTTTTTGTCTTTAGATTTCACATTAAAGTGAGATCATAAAGGTTTTGGCTTTCTCTTATTTCACTTAGCATAAGGCCTTCAAGGTCCATCTGTATTGTCACAAATGGCAGGATGGCTTTGTGTTTTTTTTTTAATGGCTGAATAATATTCCGTTATATGTATATAGCACAACTTCTTTTTTTTTTTAATTTTTAAAAATTATATTATGTTAGTCACCATACAGTACATCCCTGGTTTTTGATGTAAATTTCAATGATTCATTAGTTGCGTATAACACCCAGTGCACCATGCAATACGTGCCCTCCTTACTACCCATCACCAGCCTATCCCATTCCCCCACCCCCCTCCCCTCTGAAGCCCTCAGTTTGTTTCAGAGTCCATTGTCTCTCATGCTTCATTCCCCCTTCTGATTATCCCCCCTTTCTTTATCCCTGTCTTCCCCTACCGATCTTCCTAGTTCTTATGTTCCATAGATGAGAGAAACCATATGATAATTGTCTTTCTCTGCTTGACTTATTTCACTTAGCATTATCTCCTCCAGTGTCATCCATGTTGCAGCAAATGTTGAGAAATCGTTCTTTTTGATAGCTGGGTAATATTGCATTGTATATATGGACCACATCTTCTTAATCCAGTCATCTGTTGAAGGGCATCTCGGTTCCTTCCACGCTTTGGCTATTGTGAACAATGCTGCTATGAACATTGGGGTGCATATGGCCCTTCTCTTCACTACGTCTGTATCTTTGGGGTAAATACCCAGTAGTGCAATGGCTGGATCATAGGGTAGCTCAATTTTTAACTTTTTAAGGGATCTCCACACTGTTTTCCAGAGTGGTTATACTAACTTGCCTTCCCACCAACAATGTAGGAGGGATCCCCTTTCTCCACATCCTCTCCAGCACTTGTTGTTTCTTGCCTTGTCTATTTTTGCCATTCTAACTGGCATAAGGTGGTATCTCAATGTGGTTTTTGATTTGAATTTCTCTGATGGCTAATGATTTTGAACATTTTTTCATGTGTCTGTTAGCCATTTGTATGTCATCATTGGAAAAGTGTCTGTTCATATCTTCTGCCCATTTTATGATTTATTTGTTTCTTGCGTATTGAGTTTGAGAAGTTCTTTGTAGATCTTGGATACCAGTCTTTTATCTGTAGTATCATTTGCAAATATATTCTCGCATTCCGTGGGCTGCCTCTTGGTTTTTTGACTGTTTCCTTGGCTGTGCAGAAGCTTTTTATCTTGATGAAGTCCCACAAGTTCATTTTATCTTTTGTTTCTCTTGCCTTTGGAGATGTGTCATGAAAAAGGTTGCTTTGGCCGATGTCGTAGAGGTTGCTGCCTGTGTTCTCCTCTAGGATTTTGATGGATTCCTGTCTCACATCGAGGTCTTTCATCCATTTGGAGTTTATTTTTGTGTATAGTGTGAGAGAGTGGTCAAGTTTCATTCTTTTGCATGTAGCTGTCCAATTTTCCCAGCACCATTTATTGAAGAGACTGTCTTTTTTCCACCGGATGTTTTTTCCTGCTTTATCAAAGATTAGTTGCCCAAAGAGCCAAGGGTCCATTTCTGGGTTCTCTATTCTGTTCCATTGGTCTATGTGTCTGTTTTTGTGCCAGTACCATGCTGTCTTTGTGATCACAGCTTTGTAGTACAGCTCAAAATCCGGCATTGTGATGCCCCCAGCTTTGTTTTTCCTTTTCAACAGTTCCTTGGCGATTCAGGGCCTTTTCTGGTTCCATACAAATTTAAGGACTATTTGTTCCCGTTCTTTGAAAAATGTCATTGGTATTTTGATCGGGATGGCATTGAAAGTGTAGATCGCTCTGGGTAGCATGGACATTTTAACTATGTTAATTCTTCCGATCCATGAGCATGGAATATTTTTCCATCTTTTTTGTCTTCTTCAATGTCTTTCAAGAGTGATTTATAGTTTCTAGAATATAGATCCTTTATGTCTCTGGTTAAGTTAATTCCAAGGTAACGTATGGTTTTTGGTGCTATTGTAAATGGGATGGATTCCCTAATTTCTCTTTCTTCAGTCTCATTATTCGTGTACAGAAATGCAACTGATTTCTGAGCATTGATTTTGTATCCCGCCACATTACTGAATTGCTCTATAACTTCTAATAGTTTGGGTGTGGATTTTTTTGGGTTTTCCATATAGAGTATCATGTCATCTGCGAAGAGAGACAGTTTGACGACTTCTTTGCTGATTTGGATACCTTTTATCCCTTTTTGTTGTTTGATTGCTGTTGCAAGGACTTCTAGTACTATGTTGAATAATAGTGGTGAGAGTGGGCATCCTTGTCGTGTTCCTGATCTTAAGGGAAAGGCTTCCAGCTTTTCCCCATTGGGAATGATATTTGCTGTAGGCTTTTCATAGATGGTTCTTATGAAATTGAGGAATGTACCCTCTATCCCTACACTCTGAAGGGTTTTAATCAGGAAAGGATGCTGTATTTTGTCAAATGCTTTTTCTGCATCTATTGAGAGAATCATATGAGTTTTGGCTTTTTCCTTCTGGATAAAATCTATGACACTGAATGATTTGCGAAAATTGAACCACCCTTGCATCCCAGGGCTGAATCCCACTTGGTCATGATGGATAATCCTTTTAATGTACTGTTGGATTCTATTAGCCAGGACCTTGTTGAGGATTTTGGCGTCCATATTCATTAGGGAAATCGGTCTGTAATTCTCCTTTTTGATGGGGTCTTTTCCTAGTTTGGGGATCAAGGTAATACTGGCCTCATAGAATGAGTTTGGTAGTTTTCCTTCTGTTTCTATTTTTTGAAATAGCTTTAGGAGAATAGGTATTATTTCTTCTTTGAATGTTTGGTAGAATTCCCCAGGAAAACCGTCCGGTCCTGGAGTTTTGTTTTTTGGAAGGTTTTTTATCACTGTTTCAATCTCTTCATAATTAATTGTCCTGTTTAAAAAATCAATTTCTTCCTGTTTCAGTCTTGGTAGTTTAAAGGTTTCCAGGAAGTCCTCCATCTCTTCCAGATTGCTTAATTTATTGGCATAAAGCTGTTGATAAAAGTTTCTAATAATCCTTCCAATTTCATTGGTGTTGGTTGTGACCTCTCCCTTTTCATTCATAATTTTATTAATTTGTGTCCTTTCTCTATTCTTTTGGATAAGTCTTGCCAGTGGCCTGTTAATTTTATTCTTTCAAAGAACCAGCTTCTAGTTCTGTTGATCTGCTCTACTGTGCTCCTGGTTTCTAATTCATTGATTTCTGCACTAATCTTGATCAACTGCTTTCTCGTGTGTGGATAAGGCCTGTCCCTCTGTTGCTGTTCCAGCTGCTTGAGGTGAGAATATAAAAACTGCATTTTAGATTTTTTATTCTTTTGAGTGAGGCTTGATTGGCTATGTGTTTTCCCCTTAGCACTGCCTTTGCAGTATCCCATAGGTTTTGGACCATTGTGTTTTCATTCTTGTTGGTCTCCATAAATTGTTTAAATTGATTTTTGATTTCCTGGTTTATCGAATCATTCTGGAGTAGGATGGTTCTTAGTCTCCAAGTGTTTGAGTTTCTTCCAAATTTTTCCTTGTGGTAGAGTTCCAATTTCAAAGCGTTGTGGTCTGAGAATATGCAGGGAATAATTTCAGTGTTTTGGTATCGGTTGAGACCTGTTTTGTGACCCAGAACATGGTCTATTCTTGAGAATGTTCCATGGGTATTAGAACAGAATGAGTATTCTTTGGTTCTGGGGTGTAGTGTTCTATATATATCTATGAGGTCCAACTCGTCGAGTATGGCATTCAAAGCTCTTCTTTCTTTGTTGATTTCTTGCTTAGGTGACCTGTCTATTGCTGATAGTGGAGTGTTGAGGTCCCCTACTATTAATGTATTTTTATCTATATGTCTCTTTATTGTGGTTAAGAGTTGGCTTGTGTATCTTGCTGCTCCCCTGGTGAGGGCATAGATATTTATAATTGTCATATCCACTTGTTGGATACATCCTTTAAGAATAATATAGTGCCCTTCTGTGTCTCTAACTATAGTCTTTAAAATCCAATCTGTCTGATATGAGAATTGTTACCCAGCTTTCTTTTGAGGTCCATTGGTGTGAAAGATGGTATTCCATCCCTTTACTTTCAGTCTGGATGTATCTTTAGGTTCAAAATGAGTCTCTTGTAGACAGCAAATGGATGGGTCATGTCTTTTTATCCAATCTGCAACCCTGTGGTGCTTTATGGGAGCATTTAGGCCATTTACATTGAGACTGAATATTGAGAGAGATGATTTTAATGATGCCATGTTGCCAGTAAAGTCTTTGTTTCTATAGATTGTGACTTTCTGTTCTGTATCACTCTTGGGGCCTTTTTACTTTTATAGAACCCCCCTTAATATCTCCTGTAGGACTGATTTCGTGGTTACGAAATTGGTCAATGACTGGCAATTCTGGAAGGTCATTATTTCTCCATCAATTCTGAATGACAGCCTTGCTGTATAAAGGATGCTTGGCCACATGTTTTTCTCTGAAAGAGCTTTAAAAATGCCCCCCCAACCCTTTCTCTCATTCCATGTCTGTGTAGACAGGTCTGACGTAATTCTGATACCTTTGCCTTGGTACGTGAGAAATTTCTTTGCCCTGGCACTTTCAATACTGTATCCTTGGATCTAATATTTGCGAATATGCACTATGACGTGACGTGGTGTAAGTTTGTCGTGGTTGAGCTTGGGAGGGGTCCTCTCTGCCTCTTGGACACGAATGCTTGTTTCCTTTGCTAGATAGGGAAGTTTTCACCTACAATTTGTTCAAATATCTCTTCTAGACCTCTGTTTTTCTCCACCCCCTCAGGGATGCCGATGATTCTGACATTGGAACGTTTCATTGAGTCAGTAATCTCCTGTAACCTACATTCTTGAGATTGGATTTTTTTGAGCCCAGTTTCTATTTTAGCTTTCTCTTCTACTAACCCATCCTCCAATTCGCCGATACGTTCTTCTGCCTCATTCACCCTGGCCGTCAGAGCCTCTAGTTTTGACTGCATTTGGTTCATAGAATTTTTAATTTCTGCCAGATTTGCGCTCATTTCTACCCTGAGAGATTCTATATTCTCATTAACATTTTTGTTAGTACTTTTTTCAAGTCTACACATCATCTTGACCGTTGTTACTCTGAATTCCGTTTCTGATAATTTGGTTATATCCCTATGCATTAGTTCTGTGGCAGAGGCCACAGACTCACTGTCTTTTCTTTTCTGGGGGGGGGGGACTTCTTCTCGTCATTCTGATGAGGAGAGGTTGCGGGGTTGTCCAGAGCCCCAATTATTGACCGGGACTCGGGCCGTGCGCCCTTGTTTTATAGGGATCTTAGGGATGTGGGCTTCTTGATTTTTCAGCCTGCCTTTGGGGGTGGGGCCTGATGTGCCGATACTCAGGCAACCCTGTTTGGGTTGAGTCTCCGTGTCCCCTGTGAGGGGGGATGGGGGTGGGCACACTGTGAGCCGGTCTTTCCAGGCTTTTGTTCTCTGGCGGCTTTCCCTGGCGGTTTGCTGTGCCTCTTCTGAGAGTCAGAGCAGCAGTGGCCGAATCTCAGCCTCTGTCTCAGAACAGAGGGATCGCGGCCCGTTCTCCACTGATGTTCTGGCCACTTTAACCCTGTTACTGTTGGTGCTGCTCAACCCTGCAGCGTCCCGGGATGTGCGCCCCACACCCGGCGTCCCAGCCCTCACTTCCAGGGCCGGCACGTCTCTGTCCTTTGTGTTTCTTTCTTTCTTTCTTTTTTTTTTTTTTCAAGATTTATTTATATATTTATTTGACAGAGATAGAGACAGCCAGTGAGAGAGGAAACACAAGCAGGGGGAGTGGGAGAGGAAGAAGCAGGCTCATAGTGGAGGAGCCTGATGTGGGGCTCGATCCCATAACGCCGGAATCACACCCTGAGCCGAAGGCAGACGCTTAAGGACTACGCCACCCGGGCGCCCCTGTCCTTTGTGTTTCTAACACCGCCAGCTGCCAGCCGCCCCCACACGCTCCTGGAGCTCCCGGTCTCAGTCCCGTTCCAGTGAGCGCACCGGAGCTCCGTTTCAGTCTGGTCGCGTGTGTTCCCCGGCTCACGGTCTCAGTCCGCTCTCTCGCGGGTGCCGTCCGCGAGTCCGCCTGCTCCCCTGTACAGGTGGCTACCGCTTCCCGGTGCCCGAGCACGGCGGGTCCCTCCCCCTTCCGTTTATCTTCCGATATCTGTGCGCGGATTCACGGCTCCCTGCTTCGTACCTCAATACTCAGCGCTGGAGATGTTCATTTGTAGAGATCCAGATGTATCTTCCTGCGTCTCAGGCTGATTCCGTGGATGTTCAGGCTGGTCTGGTACCTATCCAACTCTACTCAGGGGACCGGCTGAAAAAGGGGTCCCCTACTCCTTCGCCATCTTAACCAGAAATCGTTTCTTATAAAGGTCTTATGTCGACTGCACACTCATCTTCTCCTGGCTTCTCACGTATCTCCAGGGATTAATAATTGCAGGTAATGCAAATGCCTTGACAGGCTAAACCCTAATCCAAAGAGGAAAAAATAAAATAAGACGAAATGAGAGAGGGAGGCAAACCATAAGAGATTCTTAATCATAGGAAACAAACTGAGGGTCGCTGGGTGGGGGTAGCTGGGTGATGGACATTAAGGAGGGCATGTGATGTCTATAGCACAACTTCTTGATCCATTCATCCATCAGTGGTCACTTGGGTTGTTTCCATGTTGTGGCTTTTTAAGTAATACTGATAGGAACATGGGGATGAAGATATATTTTCAAGTTAGTGTTTTTGTTACCTTTGAATACATTCGTCAAAGTGGAATTGCTGGATCATATGGTACTTGTACTTCTAGAGCACCCTCCATACTCTTCCATAGTGGCTGTACCAGTCTACAATCCCACCAACAGTGCACAAGGACGGCCTTTGTTCCAGATCCACACCAGCATTTGCATTATCTCTTGTCTTTTTCACGATGGCCATTCCAACAGGCGGGAGGTGATACCTCGTCATGGTTTTAATTTGCATTTCCCTAATGATTAGTGATGTTGAGCATCATTTCATGTACCTGTTTATCTTCTTTGGGTTTGGAGAAATGTCTATTTAGGTCCTTTACCCATTTCTTAATTGGGTTATGTGTTTTTTGCTATTGAATTGTACGATTTCTTTATATGTTTTGGATATTAACCCCTTTATCACAAATACAGTTTGGAAATATTTTTTCTCATCCACAGGTTGTCTTTTCACTTTGTTGATGGTTTCTTTTGCTGTGTAGAAGCTTTTTAGTTTGATGTAGTCCCACTCGTTTTTTTTTTTTTTTTTTAATTTTGTTGCTTGTGCTTTAGGTATTCATAAAATCATCAACAAGACCTACGCTAAAGAGCTTTGTCTCTTTTTTTCTTCTATGAGTTTTACGGTTTCAGGTCTTACAGTTAAGTCTTTAATCCATTTTGAGTTAATTTTTTGGTGTAAGACATGGGTCCAGTTTCATTCTTTAACAGGTGAATATCCAATAATCCTAGCAACATTTATTGAAAAGACTGTGTTTTCTCCACTGAGTATTTTTGGGTACCTTGCCAAATATTGAGTGAACATGTTTGGTTTATTTCTGTGCTCTTGATTCTATTCTGTTTGGTCTATTTGTTTTTATACTAGTAGCATGCTGTTTTGATGACTATAGCTTTATAGTATAGCTTGAAATCAGGAGTGTGATGCCTCCTGCTTTGTTTTACTTTCTCAGGATTTCTTTGGCTATTTGGGGGGCAGTCTTTTGTGGTTCCATACATATTTTAGGAGTTTTTTTTTTTTTTTTTATAACTTCTGTAAAAACTACCATTGGACTCATGATAGAGAATGCACTAAATCTATAGATTGCTTTTTGGTAGCATTGATATATTAATGATATCCTTTCAGCCCATGAACAAGGAATACCTTTCCATTTATTCATGTTTTCTTTGATTTCTTTCATCCGTATCTTATAGTTTTCAGCAATGAGATCTTTCACCTTATTAGTTAAATTCGTTCCTAAGTATTTTATTGTTTTTGATGCTATTGTAAATGGATTAATTTCTTCATTTCTTTTTCAGAAATTTTGTTAGTATATAGAAATGCTAGTGATTTTTGTTAACTTTGTATCGTGCAATTTTACTGAATTCATTGATTGGATCTAACCATTTTTTGGTTGAGTCCTTAGGATTTTCTAAAATAAAATCATGCCGTCTACAAATAGAGACATTTTTGCTTCTTCTTTCCCAATTCTGATACCTTTTATTTCTTTTTCTTCTCTTCTTCTCTCCCTCCCGCCCCCGGGAGCCCTAACTAGGACTTCTAGTACTCTGTTGAATAGGAGTGGTCCGAGTCCGTACTTTTGTCTTGTTCCTGACCTTAGAGTAAAAGCTTTCATCCTTTTCACCATTGAGTATGATGTCAGCTGCAGGCTTGTCATATATGGCCTTTATTATGTTGAAATATGTTTCTTCTGTGTCTAATTGGTTAAGAGTTTTTATCATGAATGGATGTTGACCATGTAGATGTTAAATTTTTTGTAATGAACTACATTTATCACTATTATCCTTTATGTATATATCAACCTTTTCCTTAATGTCTCCAGATTTTAAATAATAGAAAGGCCTCCCCACTCTGAGTTAATAAAGAAATTCCCTTTTGTGTTCTCCTAGTTTTTTTTTATGATTTCATTTTTAAAAATTAAATCTTCTTTGAAATTCACCTGGTACATATCATGAGGCATAAATCCAAATTAATTTTACTAAAAATGCCTCCCCAGTTTTCAAAGACAGTTTTTTGAGTTGTCTGTCTTTTCCTCAATGATTTCAGGTACCATGTTTACCCTACACCAAGTTCTGTATGCAGTAGGGCCAATTTCTAGATTTCCTTTTGCATTCCATTGATTTATCTATTAGTGTGTCAAGACTACACTTTGAATTATTGCAGCTTTATGTTAATTTATAATAAGTATTAGGAATACATCCCCCTCATTTCTACTCCTTTTTTTTTTTTTAAGTAACCTCTACACCCAGGGTGGGGCTTGACCTCATGACTCTAAGATCAAGAGTCCCATGCTCTACTGACTGAGCCAGCCAGCACCCCCCTCATTTCTACTCTTTTTTGGAGATGTCCTTCAAATTGTTGTTGTTTTTTAAGGTACTTTAGAATTTTTCTCTCTCCCACCCTTACTCAATTTTTGGCCTTATTTATTATAATTATAGTAACTTAAAATTTGCTTAGGAAGAACCGCTCACTTTGAGCTTGAGACTTTCTATCTAAGAACTTGTTATGCCGTTCCTTTTCTACATGTCTTTGTGGCCTTCAGGAATGCTTTAAAATTGTATTTATAAATCTTAAATATTTCTAAAGTTCTTTTTCTTAGATATTTCATCCTTTACCGTCGCTATGGTAAATGGAGTCTTCCTCCATTTTCTCTTATAATTTTCTGTGTTTGTTCATCTGAAATTTACTGATCTCTCTAGTAATTCTGTATTTATTACTTTATTTTTCTTGTTACTTTATTAATTTTACTTTATTAATTTTTCTTTATAATACTTTTTCAGTTGAATATTTCAATAACAAGTGGTGATATTTTTATTTCCTTCTCTACATTTCTGTACTTCTATTTATTTTCTCTTAATAATTATATTGTCTAACATCAAGTACTGTTAAGTAATGGTGGTGACAAATGAATGTGAATGTTCTTCTTTGTTCCTAACTTGAGTGGGAATACCTCTACTGTTGCCCCAGGAAGCACCGTGGTCACTTTGGGGCCAAGGTGTATTTTATCAAGTTAAGAAGGTACCCACTTATTTCTGCTTTATTAAGTTCAACCATATTTCTAAGTAGTAGTAAAGCCCCACAGATGTGTATCTGCAGCCTCATTGGCATGATAGGATCAAAGCTCTAAAAGGAAACTTAGACTTTCTAGTCCACTTCCCTCTCATCATGAGTAATAAATTCCAACCACAGGGAGATTGCCCTTTGCCCCAGAAGTCGCAAAATTCGATTGAAAAACAAGCTGGAACTAAAAATCACTGTCTCTTAGGTCTCACACCAGTGTTCTTTTGGATATATACAACTAACGTTGAAAATTTCTCTTACAACTATTTTTCTCTTCCATTGTGCTTTCTCCTTGAGATTTTTCCATTTTGCCCTTCTCTTTCCATCCCATTTCTGGGACCTCACATGTATTGCTTGGCTGTGCGTTCTTTCCCCAGCCTGCCATTGCTGAGGAGCCAAGTTTATCAAAGATTTCTAGACAGTGACATAATCCCTTCCCCACCCAAAAAGACCTCTGTTATTTGGTCTTCCTGGACAAAGTGAATTGTCTTCCAAATCCTGCTGGTTACTTTGGGACAGAAAGCTTGTTGGAGCCACCTGAATACCTAAAAATATGATTCAGCTACGACAGTGCCTTTAGCAAAGTGATTTGAACCAATAGTAGATGTGCCATAAATGCCATTGTAAATTAAAGTCATTTGTGGGCGGTATTCAGATTTCAAAAGACATTAGGTCTTAATATGGTTGATAATTGTTAAAGGAAAAACAAACAATTATGTATTATTAGTACTGTTCTTCTGATTTTGCACTTATCCTTTGTTGTTGGGATTTTCATTAATCATCAAAATTAGTAAAGTGTTTTATATGCTAAATTTTGTACACAAATGGGAAAAATATAAACCATTGGCAGATTATCTTGATTGATAATTTTCTACTATAAAACAAAAGATAAGGTTTCTATCCATATGCAGTTATGAGACTATGGAGTCAGACTTGGGTTTGAATCCTGGCTTTACTACTGCCTTGGTGAGTGACCAAACACAAGTGTGTCAACTGAGTCCCATTTTCCTCATTTGCAAAATGGGAACAGGAATACCTTGTAGGGTTGTATAAGAATTAAGAGAATAATGCATATAAACTGCTTAGCACAGTGGTACCATGATGTAGGGGCTTAATAAATGAGAGCTATTAGTATAATCTATTGTTAAGGACTATAATGTCTGTTTTCTTTTTAACTTAGATGAATTTAGCGATTAAGGAGCAAATATCACAGTTTAGACACAATTTGGATCTGTAATTTCAAAACAGCTCATTTATCCACATATACTCCTTTCTGAGACTTGGAATTAAGGTATATGTAAGGATTTGACTGAAGTCTCTGCTCTCTCTGGCTATTCTTCCTTAGGAATTATTTGGGTAGCTATGCCAGTTAACCCTTACCTAAAACCTCAAGCCTAAAAAATAGGTCATTAACTTTTTTTATGATAATTAGCCAATTATTATTTATTGACCATCTGATAAGTAGGATAAAAAAGGACAAAGGACTAATATGATTCACTCTACACATTTAGAACTATAAATGACTTGGGGATCTTTTATTTACACATTAATTTTGGAGTGTCTATTTTGTGCTAGACATAAAATATGTATTCTCTACAGATACAGAGATGAAAAGATAAATCTCTACTCTGAAGCCACTTCTTATAATAATATAAGCCTTCCCTGACACTCCTTAACCTCAGCTTGGAGAAACACTATGCTCATGTGGTCCCATGGCATTGTGTGTTTGCTCTTATTTTAGCATTTCTCACACTGTCAATTGTCTCCTGTGCTATACTCTAGGCTACTTGAGGACAGCACTGTTCTTATCCATTAGAAGGAAAAGATAATGAAAACATCATCTTTTTTTTTTTAAAGAATTTTTATTTTATTTATTTATTCGACAGAGATAGAGACAGCCAGCGAGAGAGGGAACACAAGCAGGGGGAGTGGGAGAGGAAGAAGCAGGCTCATAGCAGAAGAGCCTGATGTGGGGCTCGATCCCATAACGCCGGGATCACGCCCTGAGCCGAAGGCAGACGCTTAACCGCTGTGCCACCCAGGCGCCCCATGAAAACATCATCTTAGCCCTTAAATAACTTAAAATTGAGTAACAAAGACCTATATAACCAAGTAACATATATAAAGAACTACAGTATAAGTTTGTATGAAATAAATGCCTACAAAATGTGTGCTGCAGGAGGTAGGGGCTTTGGGATGTTGTTGTTGTTGTTGTTGTTGTTGTTGTTGTTGTTGTTGTTGTTGTTTTAGAAGAGATGGCATTTGAATTGAATTCTGATAGGATTTCCATGGGTCCGGAGGTAGGGAAGAAAATCCAAGATGAGGGAAAGGCACGGAACCAGGACAGTGCATGGGCTGCTTGAGGTATAGAAGTGAGTCCCATGTGAGTGGGATCCAGCAAGATTATCAGGTGGGGGCTTCATTGTAACTGACCTTGAGTGCGGTAACAAGGTGTTGGGACTGTGTGCTACAGGCAGTGGTGTGCCAACAAGGATATCTGGGCAAAAGGGACTCAGTCACTTTGTTAACATAGTGAATGTTAGGAAAAAAAGATTTAGGAGAGGCAGTCTGGAGATTTCCAGTAATGTAGCAAGAGCTGTTGTCATGAAACACAGATGAGAGGGAATAGAGCAATTCTGAACATATTTTACAAATGGACAACCCTAATCTAGAGTAAGTCCTTTTTTCAAAGGTGATGACAGAAGCTATGACAGTGGCTAAGGTCACCCAGGAAAATACAGAGAAAGCAAGCTAGACAAAGGCACAGAACTCTCTGGAAAATTTATTTTTAATGGGTAGGTCAATCTTCAGATTTAGAAGATAAAAAGAACTATCTTTGGAATTAAGTGATTTGCCTACAGTTTAGGGCAGAGCCCCCCTAGAACCAAGGTGCCCCCACCTGTAACTCAGTGCACTGTTAGTTTAATGCTCTGGACTCTTGTTAAATGTGAGATTTAAAAATCCCATCTATCACTATCTCATCCCTATCCATCATGGGAAGACAGACTAAACTTGAATTTTGGACACCTTTACATGAATCAAAGTATCCCATATGCCCTATGTTTCTAGCTACCAAGAGCAAAGAGAAAATTTTGTCATTGGAAAACACAGGGCAAGCCATCCAAATGGATGCCGTCTAAAATTATAATGTGTGATATGAATTGATAATAGGCATTGTGAAAAGCCTAATTCTACCTTATGTGTCAAAGGCAGTAAGTTAATTTTCTGTATTATTAAAAGTTTTTGTATCCCTTATGTAAAAAAGAAACCTACATTTTCAACACTGAATTATTTTTATTATCCCCCAATACCTTGCTATATACAGAAATGGAAAAATTTTGCTCAAATAAGCCAAACCATAATTTTTCTTTACTTTTTTAACAAAAGATTTTGTTGTTTTTAATGACAGTGTTCTATGGCATGTGCCAAAGGTGTGGCTTGACGCTGTTTTTAACTCTTAATTATCAAGTGAAATACTAAAACCTCAAAGAGAGAGGCCTGAGTAGAAAGGCTATGAAACTTTGAAAAAGACCATCCTAATGAGCAAGTATATAATGGGGCCCATCCTCAGAATAGCATCATCCTTGCTGAACAATAGAACTAAATTATACCCAGATTTTATTTATTTGGCTGGTAGAGCTGAACTTTGAAATGAACTATCACCTCGTTAAAAAAAATTTCTTAAAAAGGACCCAAATAAACAAAATCACAAAAAACAATAAAAACAACAGCAATAAAAGAGGAGAAATAACAACCAACACCAGAAATACAAACAGCTTTAAGAGAATATTATGAAAAATTAATTATATGCCAACAAATTGGACAACTGAGAAGAAATGCATAAATTCCTAGAAACATATAATCTTCCAACTACTAAAAGCAAAAATAAACTTTCGGGACAACATCAAAATAAAAAGCTTCTGCACAGTGAAGGAAACAATAAAATTAAAAGGCAACCTATGGAATGGGAGAAGATATTGGCAAATGACATCGAATAAAGGGTTAATATCTAAAATATATAAAGAATTTATAAGACTCAACAGCCCAAAAATGAATAATCCAATTAAAAATGGGCAGAAGACATCAGACGTTTCCCAAAAGAAGAAATCAGAAGAAAACACATGGAAAGATGCTGAACATCACCCATCAGCAGGGAAGTACATCGAAACTCTGGTGTGATGCCACCTCACCCCTGTCAGAATGACTTAAAAGAAAAACAAACAAAAAACAACAAGGATTGGTGAGGATGTGGAGAAAAGGAATCCTCTTACACTGTTGGTGGGAAAGCAAACCAGTGTGGCCACTGTGGAAAAGAGTATGGAGGTTCCTTAAAAAATTAAAACAGAACTACCCTATGATCCAGTAATTGGACTGCTGGATGTTTACCCTGAAAATCCCAAAACGCTAATTCAAAGGGATCCATGCACCCCTATGTTTATTGCAGCATTATTTACAATAGCCAAATTATGGAAACAGCCCACGTGTCCATCAACTGATAAATAGATAAAGAAGATGGTGGTATGTGTGTGTGTGTATATATATATATACACACACACACACACACACACACATATACATATACATACACATACAGTGGAATATTATTCAGGCATAAAAAAGAATGAATCTTGTCATTTACAATGACGTGGTTGGAGCTAGAGAGTATAATGCTAAGCAAATTAAGTCAGAGAAAGACAAATACCACATGATTTCACTCATATGTGGAATTTAAAAAACAAAACAGACAGACAAAGGAAAAAAAAAAGACAAACCAAGAAACAGGCTCTTAACTATAGAGAACAAACTGATGGTTACCAGAGCAGAGGTGGATAAAATACATGATGGGGATTAAAGAGTACACTTATCATGATGGAGAAAGAAATGAACTATCACAAACCATGATTAATGAACTGTTCATAACTGAAAAACTCTGATCAAGGTCAGTTGACAAAATGAGCATGTTCAGTAAAAATATGAAAAGTTGATGGCCCATACCTAGACAACTGAATACTTTTATTCTTAGAAAATGGATTTTAGCCATTTGAATGTGACACAGCAAATGGCCCCATTAGAATTCTCATATATGGAAGCATTGCCTACCCAAAAAGATCTGAAACATACTTTTGAATTGTCCAGTCATTTTCTAGCGTAGAGATTCCAGAAAAATGGTGAGGTTTTGTTGTTTTTAGTTTGTTTTATCGTTGTTTTACTTTCCTTAGTTTACTTTGGATTTCTGTGTTTTGCTGTTCTTGGGTGTATTTCATTAAAGGATAATATACATATAGAAAAGTGTGTTTCACAGGTGTACAACGCAGTGACGTTTCACAAATTGAATACACCCAGGTATCCAGCACCCAGATCAAGACACAGAACATCCCCAGTCCTTTAGAATCCGCCATCACAGTTCCTTCCAGTCAGTAGGTACCTACCCCCCAAAACTGTTGGGAGATAATTATCATGGGTCTCTATGTTTCTGTACTCTTGGAAGCAGTAACACTAACTGCCTGTGTTCAGAGTATCTTCTCAAGGATATGCGTGAACAGCCTTAGAAGACAGAAATGGTGTTTGCCTTCACAGCAAAGGGCAGTTTGCTTACACCCTCGAAAAAGTAGAGATTGTGTCTCCTATGGAGCAAAGTACAGGTTTACTTGCTGTTCGGTATAATAAAGATAATGTCTGCCTTTGAAGCAAAGGGCAGACATGCTTAATTCCCATCATAAAGGATTCACTTTCCTTCAGCCCAGGGTTCCTCTCCTCTCACGCAGCCCACTGTGTGTGTGGGTGTCACGTGGCTTTCTTCATGCTGCAGAAGAAGAATTAGGGCTCGAGAGAGGGTGCAAGTATGAACGCTTGCTGTTGAGCTGCAAGGTCCTTTGTCTCTGACTCAGCGTCCGCTAACGAGGCAGGTAACACACTGTTTGTAAGTAGGGGGTCAGGTAGCAGAATCTTCACTGTTCTTGGTAGTGATGACCGTTTGGACTTCTCCCACCATAGATCAAGTTCACCTGTTGCTAAACTTCATCTATAGATGGAATTATATAGCACATACTCTTGAGGCTGGCTTCTTCCATCCAACGCCGTGTTTGTGAGCTTCATTCATATTATTACATGTAGCATAGTTCTTTGTTTCTCACAGTCTTCTATGGTGTGACTATTTAAAACCTGTTTATTTTTTCAGCCAGTGGTGAATGTTGGGGCAGTTCCCAGTGTTAGCTAGTAGAATTGTGCTGTTACAAACACTTCTATGCATGTCTTTGTGAATACATATATGCATTTCTGTTGGGAATATTCCCAGAGCTGGATCAGAGGGTGTGCATAGATAACTGCCAAACAGTTGTCTAAGGGATTCATATCAGGCTACTCTTCTACCATTCTGGTTTCTCTGTGTACTTTTCCACCCTTGTTATTTTCCATCTTTTTAGTTTAACTGTTTTTTCAGGCTGACATGCTTTGATTTTGCCATAATGTGTATAAATAAAGATAAATATGCCAATGGTACCCTTCCAATTTTACAGAGCAATCTCACAAGTCATTTTGCTATTTAGAAAAAGAGATACATCAATTACTAAGTTGTTACCAGTGTAAATTGCCAAGACAATCAGAACCACAAATTTTTTGTTTGGGAATTTTTTCATGAAGACAACAATTTCTGAAGTCTTCAGCTTCTGACAAGACCAAGTTATTCAAATTGCATTTCTAAAGATAGTTTTAACAGAAGGTGAAAACTATTAAGAATATTCACAGAATTCTCCATGGTATATAGGAAAGAGATGGATATTCTTCCAAACGTTCCCAATTGAGAATAAAACAAAATCTATACCACCAAATCTTCCCAGTAAGCAGAACCAGAGAAAGTAATAGGATTTTACTAAGTACAAGTGAAATTAAGGGCACAGTAGTATTGTATTAATCTTCCACATAAATAAGATCACATGGAAACAAGAGAGAAAGCAGCCAACCTGGCACTGTTTTTCTTTAAAGAACCCTTTCCGAGGCTACAGAGTTACCACTCCAGCCACCTCCACTTCTCCCAAGCCAGTCCTGAGAAAAGTATTCCTCCTCCCATCACCACTGCCGGAGCAAGTCCGCCTGCTTTGCAGGCTCGCAGTCGACTCAGTCGTAATGCTAGACCCTGCACTGCGCTGGCTGATTTTCTGCATCTGGCCTTCCGTTCAGTTTTCCCCGCTTAGGGCACCAACCAGTCTCTTCGGTTCCTTTCATCCATTCTGAACTGGATACACCTTTCCTTCCCTGGGGACTGGTCTTCCTTTGAGCCCTGTAGCCATTGCTAAGGGAGGGAGGGGCTGGAAGAGCGCAGAGGGGCAATAAGAGCTCCGGAAGTTTCCTTGACAGGACACCCGCTCTGCCTCTGGAGAAGAAAAGGGAGCTAGGTTGGACTAAAGAGCCTGCTTTGGCAGATGTGTCTGGGCTACCACTTTTTTTTCCTTTATTTATTTTGAGGCAGGGGGCTACCACTTTTGAAAAGAGAAGAGCTATGAAAGAGGGATGAGAAGGCAATGAGGAGAAAGAGAAGAGAAAGTATACACCACCTGGGCACCTCTGACACTCGACCATGTTGAGGACAAAGAAGGGAGGCGAATCAGAGGCCCTACATTTTGTATGAATGCCCTGGGTGAGGCTGAGAAAGCCGGGTACTTCCTCACCAAGGACATCACCGTTATTCTTGCCATGTGTATCGGGTCTAACTTGTCACCTCAACCACAGCCTGACAGCCAGTAGTGCCCAAGTGATGGTCGTGGTGGTGTGCAATTGAGGTCTTCTAGGGGAGGGATAGGAATGCCTTTTATGGGCTGGCAGGGAACCTAGGTCTACCAGCACTTTCTGGAGATCAGTGTGGATCAAAAACCAGAAAGTTAGCAGGCAGCATTCAATGACTGGAATGGGAGGAAGATCAGTGGAGTTGCATACATCACAGAGACCAAGTGGCACAGTGCTCTTTTCCCTGGGCTTGATTAATGTCCACAGTGATGAGGAGCGTGAGCAAAACAGGCTCCTGAGGGCATGTGATGTCACGAGCACTGGGTGTTAAGACTGATGAATCACTGGCTTCTACCTCTGAAACTAATCATCCATTATATGTTAATTGAATTTAAATTAAATATATTGAAATTAAAAAAAAAACAAAAAACAGGCTCCTGAACATAGCTAGAAATCCAGGTGGAAGTAACCAGACTAGAGGCCCTGGGAACAAACAGGGTGCAAGCAGTGTAGATAAAGACAGTGCAATTTATAGCACCATTTGTTTGGCTTAGAAGAGTGTGAACCATGCCGCGGAGCATGAGATCTTAACGCAGAACAGCCATGAAGGTATCAATCCTGCCGTTGAGAGAGTGTTCAAAGGAAGGAAGGTGCCGAAAGGCCAGCACACAAAGAGTAATAGGCATACCCAGTGCTGATGCCGAGGCACAGGTCCAGCGGGAAGTGGTAGGGGATCTCGTACGGGAGTATTGCCAAGGGCAGACGTTAACCAGATTGGAGCCCAAAGGGATCCCCATCGGCTTCCTTATCTGGCAGAGTCTAACTCTATGGGCCCCTTCACACAATAGGTAGTATTCAAGTGGATTTGGTCCGAGGTCCTCTTTGATAATCTCGGCATTGTGTCAGGCTCTGGAAAGTTGTGGTCTGAAAACCAGGTGAAGAAGCTGCAGGTGATGTCTCGATTTCTATGAATGAAGGGCTAGAGTTCATGACCTGAGTGCCCTATGATCGGAGCGGCAGGAGACTCCACTCGGCCGGATGATCTGACCTCCTATTCCTCGACAGTTGGCTTGTTTCTGCACTATGGGTTTCTTCAAAAGAGGAACTTGAACTTGTAGCCCATCCTAGGGTGTCTCCAAATTGGCTGTGTACCTTAACATGTCTGCTTCTTGGCCTCTAATCAGGGTGGACAGCTGTCGGTGGTTCCAAAAGGCACTGACCCAGAAGCTGGGGATATTCTGAATGACGTAGTTCCTCTGCTCTAATATATGTGACCACACGTGCGCTGTAACTGTAGTGGGGCTCTTTCTGAGCATACAGTCTCCACTTCCACTTGGATGTCCTGCAGGGAGCTCACATGGACATCGAGGTTCAGAGACCAGGGACCTGCCTTGACCTTCACCTCACTGACAACCTTATTTTCTTCCACCACTTCCATTTCTTCACCTCCTGGCTTCTCTTCCCCCACTTCAGCCTTCTCCTCCTCATCCACTGCTCCCAAGAAGATGGTATATATACTCTTTCATCTTTGTTTCCTTGGCCTTTGCCCCAGTCATCACTTCAGACCCCTGGATTTCTAGGCCCTTGTTCCCACCAGGACCATGTGGCTCTTCACACTGAAAGCCCTTTTTTCAGGCTGCTATCAGTTGTCCAGAGAGGGTCAGTCTCCTGACAGTCTGTTTCCGTAACCTCCGTCATCTTTTTTATTCCTGTGTCTCCAGTGGGGAGTGTGATGGGATCACATGGTGGTTTTAAGTTGCATTTACCCTAATGTGTAACAAAGTGAGAAACTTTTCATGAGTGTTGGGGCCATTTTGATATCCTCTCTTTAGGAAGTGTCTGAGTTTTCTCCCCCTTTTTCTATTGAGTATTCTGTATTTTTCATATTGCTTTGTAGGAATCCTTTATACATGCTAGATACAAATCTGTTTTCAGAAAGGTATCTTGCAAATATCTTCTCCCTTTCTGAGTTGCTTTTCTCTATATTAATGATGTCTTTGGATGAACAAAAGTTGTAAATTGTAATGTATTCCAATTTATCATTTTCCCCTTTAGATTAGTGCTTTTTGTGCTGTTTAAGAAATCTTCCTTCTCCAAGATGTTTCACTTTTATATTTACAATCGATCTGAAATTGGCTTTTGTGAATGGTGTGAGAGGAGTTGAGATTTGTTTTTTCCATATGAATATTGAATTGACCAGACACTGTTTATTAAAAAGACCATCAATTCCCCCATGCATTACATGTTTCCATCAAAAGTGGCATATGTCATTGTCCAGAGCCAGTCAGGTGGCCTTGCCCGGCTTCAAAAGGTCAGGTAGTGTTATCCTCCCCTGAGCCTGGAAGTAGGAAACTGGAAGTACTGGGGAGCATTATATCACTCATCAAGGAATATAACTTAGGTAATGTGTAAAAGATCAGCAGAGTTAGGACAAAGAAAATAGAGAAAAGGTAATGAGGAACGTAAGAAGAGAAAAATGAACAATAGAATAGCAACCAAAGAGTAACAATAAAAGGAGAGAGAGAATAAGTTAACAGTGTTTGGAATGAAAAATATAGTCATCAGATCCTTAGAAGTGATCTAAAGAAATATCAGAGAGCATGTTGGACAGCTTTATGCCAGTGCATTTTCAAACTTGGATGAAATATATTTATGGCACGTATAACTTATTAACACTGAAATGCAGTAGAAAACCTAAATAGACATAGAAACAATAAATAAATTGAATCAAGAGTTTGAAAAGAATCTTACCACAAAAACAGCATGAGGCTGAATGGTCTTGAGACGAAGACTACTGTCCTTTAAGGAATATATGACCTACTAAACATTAAATATTTATTGTGTACCTGTGGTATACCTGGCATTCTTCTAGGCCCTTAGGATATATTGGTAAATAGAACAAAGGTTTCTTCCCTCTTGAAGTTTGTAACAGAGGAGAAAGACAATAACAAACAGTAAATCACTAGAAAGTGATGAGTGCTAAGGACAAGAAACACTAAGAGTTGAGTAAGGGGATTGTGGGTTCCAGGGCGTTGGGAGTGGGGAGTAGTAGTTTTAAATACGGTGGTCAGAGGAAGCCTCATTGAAAAGGTAAGATTTTGGCAAAGATTCAAAGATGAGAGAGTTAATTAGTGGATATGCTAGGGAAGAGCGTTCTAGGAAGAGAGAAGAACTACACAGAAGCCCTAAGACAGGAGCATGTTCAAGGAATAACAAGGAGATCAGTGTGATTGGAGCTGACTGACTAAGAGAGGCCAGATCAAGTAGGGTCTAATATGATACTGTAAGATGTTTGGCTTCTGCTCTTAGTAAAATCGAAAGCCATTTCAGGATTTTGAACAGAGAACTCAGAATCTGACTTAGAGTTTGCATGGATCGCTGTGGCTCTTGTGTGAGGAAGAGACTGGACGGGGGCAGTGGTAGATGTAGGGAGATCTTTTAGAAGGCTATCAAAGTAATCCAGGTGAAAGAAATTTCCCAAGTCAAGTGGTAGCAAGGGAAGTGGATGGTGAACGCAATATAATGGTATAGGGAAATGAATTGGACAGGGGAAATAAGAAAGAGAAGTCAAGGATGACACCATAGATTTTGACCTCAGTAGCTGGAAGATGGAGTTGCCAGAAGCAGAGAGGGGGAATGTTGTGATGGAGCCAATCTCCACAGGAGAATCAGAAGTTTGCTTTTGGATGAGTTAACTTAAAATCACTGTTGGACAAAGAATTGAAATAGTAGGCATAAGGAATTTGGAGCTCAGAAGAGGTCTGCGACAGGGATACATATTTGGGAATAATCAGCATACGTGATATTTAAAGCCATAGAGCTGGATGAAATCACCAAGGGTGTGAGTATTAATAGACTAAGCCCTGGGGCTTCCAAAATTACAAGGTCAAGGAGAAGAAGACTAAGGAGAGATCAGTGAGGTAGAAGGGAATATGAGAGTGTGCAATGTGCTGGCAGCCAGATGTGTAAAGGAAAGTGTTCAACTGTGTGATGTGGTGTTGACAGGTCAAGGAAAATGAAGTCTGAGAATTGGCCAATGGATTTTACAACAAAAAGAGTCACTGGTGACTCAGTAAGAGCGCTTTCAGTGGAATGGGTTTTAAAAGGAAGGAAAGAAATTGGAGACCGTGAATATTGACAATCCTTTTGAGGAATTTCCTCCAAAAGGAAATGAAACGGGGTCATCACTTGACAAGAACAGTTTTGGAAGAGTGGGAAGGTGACAGCTTAGCTATAATGGGTTTAAGAGGAAATGGGAAGGGAGAAAGTGAAAGCAGCAAGAATGCACGACTGTTGAGGAGTTTTGCTTCAAAGAAGTGGGATGATGGCTGGTGGAGAAAGTGGGTCAAAGAAAATGTTCTTAAAATGGGACAAACAGAAGTTTGTGTACATGCTGATGTCCATGATTTAGTAGGAAGCAAAAATTAATGATGTAGGAGAGAGGAAGGAGAATCAGTGGATAGATGTCCTTGAATAGGTAAGAGCAGATGGAACCTGGCACCTAACTGGTGGAGGAGGCTGTCTATGGGAGCATGACAAGTTCACCCATGGGAGCCAGCAGGAAGGCACAGGATGAGGGTGTGTATGCTGGTCAGTGGGTAGAAGTGATGGAATCTATGAAATTCTCTTCTGGTGGTTTCAGTGTTGCCAGTGAAGTAGAAAGCAAGATTATCAAGTGAGTGAGGAGGAGGAGAGAGCATCAAGGTCATGAACTTGAAGTAAGGCCCATCGGCCTGGTTGTGAATTTTTCTTCGGCCACATTCAGCGTATAGGCGCAGCGTGAGTAAGCAGTTAGATCTAGAGCTGAAGCAAGGAGGGCAAGAGAATGATGACAATAATCGATCTTAGAATTCAAGCCTGGAGGAGTGGAGGATGTACAGGGATGAGGGGCAGTGAAACGGTGGCCTGATCAATACACTGGAAGACCCAGGGAGCTGAAGGTCACTGGGGTCAAGTAACAGAGTGAGCTAGAAGGAAGCCATAGTGGTCTGGGAGGGGCCTGCAAGGGATTGGTTAGAATCTTACTCATCCTTCCAAGGGGGGCTTGGACGAGGCAGATTGAGGGTGAGGCCATTCCAGGCGGGGAGGGCAGTGAACCAGGAGGCCAGGGTGGGAAGGATCACTGATGTGTATGTTGACATCACCGAAAGATAAGACCAGAGAGCAGTGAGAATGAACCAGGAGCTAAAATCATTAAGAAATGAGGGAGGGATGAAGTAGGAGTGGCATGAACGCAGGACATTAGGTGATCTAAGCTGGTGACAGAGTTAGAGCTGGGTCTGTATTCCAGGGCCAAGTTTAATTATATAGCAATGTCACCTTTGGCTGAAATCAGTTAGTGGGAAAGCAGATACCTTTAGAATTGCATATTAACGTCACAGACCCTGTATTTTACTGTTTTTCTTTTTTCTCAGAGTGCCTAGAGGAAGGTTACACAAAAAGGAATTTTTTTTTTTTTTAAGTTGGAAAGTGAGCAGGGTGATAATACTGAGTTTAGTGTGAAATGTGATTTTCTCTTGGAGTCTTTCATTCTGCTTGTGTCCTAGAGGATGGACTAGAAACTATTGAAAAAAAACAAAATAGGATTTTAAGTTAGGATTTGAAACATTCTGGAGATTATATATATATAGCTTTTTTTTTTTTTTGGAAAGGGAAAAAAAAGAGAGATAATACAAAATATCTGAACCATCTAGTCAACCAGAGACAGAGATGTGAAAAGAGAGGAAGAGGGAATGGGGAGGGATAGAAAGAGAAAGAAAAAGGAAGGAACAAAAGAAGAAAAACGAGGAAAGAAGGAAGGATGGCTTTTCGGAAGAAAGACAGTGTGACCACAGTTCTGCACCCCGTAGAATGTGAGGTGTTTGACTTCCCTGGGAAACGTGCTCTGTTAATGGATAAACTTAATAGAAGATGAATGAAGAGAGCCTGTGAATTGTAGAGTCTTCTTTCCCTTGGACTCTTCAAATCTCGTTGAGCAGTTCTTCCCTGTTTTGAAAGGGATCTCTCGCTCTTGACTTAATTCTTTAAACAAGTGTGTTTGTCTAGTGATTTGGCAGGCAGAGCCGTGGTTCCCTGGGCTAGGCCACCCGGCGTAGTACGCCGAGGGCCTCAGTACCGTGTTACTCACTTAAGACTGGAAAGAATGTGGGGAGACGAGAGGAGGAGACGCACACTTTGTTCATTTCCTCAGTTTCCCAGAGAAAACCCATGAAACGTGTCTGCAGAGGGAATGGTGAGAAAGAGGCTTTGCATGTTTAACCGAGTGGCTTTACAGCGGCAGCCATCTCCCTATGGCCTCTTAGAGAAAGTATACAAATAGAGAGAAGTGGACTGAAAATATTTTAGTTACCAGAGTGTGGGTAATTATTTACTCTGGGAAAGTCAATAAATGTGATTTAATCATTTTCTAGTCATGCAGCACTCAGAGCAAATACTCATGACGGTGCCTGATGGGTCTGTGAGAGGCTGAAGGTCTGTGTCGGGGGCTGGCCTGGCAGACCGGCCCCAGGGTGGCAGAGCCAGATGGCAGGGGTGACCGAGCTCAGCCCAGGGGGCTACAGAGCCATTATAAAGATGGAAAAATAGAGTATAAATCATTACATAGAAAATATGTTTGTCGTATCTAAATGTCAAACGTAATCATTCTAACCTGATTGAGATAAATTAATGATTAAAAATAATAAATGATACTGTAGCAAATCAGTAAAATTTATTTATAAAAACTTGAAAAATTGTGGGGTGTTTTAAAAAAAAATAGCGTGACCTTAAAGTGCATCAATGATGTCATCATTGCAGGAGCATATTTTTTGAGCAAATTCTTCCAGCTGCTTTAAAGACTCTTTTAGACCCTCTACTAGTTACAGAATGGTGGACAGAATGTTGTTCTAATGCCTGGTGCTTTCCTCTCAGCTGTCATTTTTAAATAATCTCTCTCTGAGCATCTTTTTTTTTTCTTTAGAAACAACAATCTTTTTGGGTTTTGGTGCATTACATCCTCACTGAACCCTCTGAACTAGGTACTATTATTAGCCCCATTTTATAGATAGGAAAACTGAGGTGCAGAAATAATAAGTAATTTGCTCATGGACACATAGTAAACAGCAAAGTCAAGATGGGAATCCAGGCAACCAGACCCCACAGCTCTTCCCCTTAAACACTGCAAGGGTACGCTCTGAGCCTCTCTCTGCCTCGCTTTTCTCTTGGTGGTTGTGACGATTAAATAAGATACGGAGCTCAGGCAGGGGAGGCATTGATTCTGTCTTTATCTGTTTCTGTACTGTTGGATTTGTTCTAACAAAAAAGAATTATTCGCGTGTTTTGGTAGTCAAGAAGAAAAAATGGGGGCGCCTGGGTGGCTCAGTGGGTTGAGTGTCTGACTTGATTTCGGCTCAGGTCAGGATCTCAGGGTTGTGAGATTGAGCCCCCTATTGGCTCCGTGCTCGGCCTGGAGCCTGCTTGAGATTCTCTAATTCTCCTCCTGTCCCTCCCCCCACCCCTCTGCTCCTCTCAAATAAATTAAGTTAATTAATTAATTCTAAGGCCTATAAGACTGCCTGACATAGAGAGACACCTAATAAAGTTGCTGTTATTATGTCTGAAAGCAAAATCCTAGAGTTTCCACTTGACCTGGGAGGGATTTATTAGCTGGAAGCTTGGTCGTGAAGGGAAGAAATAAGATGGGGCAATGGGTAGAGAAGAATTTGGGTGAGAGGTTTCGATTGTCCAATGAGAAGGGCTTGTATTTGCTAAAGTGAGAGGTGGGAAGAGGGGGAGGGAGAGCAAATCGGTTTAGGTGAGTATGAAAACCGATGGAGTTAAGTCCCAAGGAATGGGGGAGGGGGATAGTCCTAGAACCTTGGATAAAATCACTTGCCTTGAAAAAGGTTAATGTGACTTCACTGTTGGTAGATAAACCCCATTTGTTTGAGCTCACCGAGATAACAAAAATAACAAGTTCGTTTTGGAAAATGAGGAGGGAATGAAAAGAACTCTATGGTTTTATTTATCTGCCTGCTTCTGGGCAATGTGAGAATAGGTTTTCTGAAAAGGAGCCAACAGTTTATTTTTCCATTTGTGGGTTACAATGATAAAATGATTGTTGGCAAAAGAACATCTTTTCAAGTGGCTTCCCCTGGTGTAGGTCAGGGGCACCAAGAGCAGGTATTTCTGCAGCTGGGAGAAAAGTTCAGAACTATCTTCCTGGAATGGGCTCTCATTTCAGCGTCTAAAATAGATTTGAAATACTGTGCTATTTGGGAAACGGGGCCTATTCCTTCTAAGCACATCTGTTGGTAGCTGTTGAAATTCAAATAAATTCAAATAAGATCCAAGGAATGCTCATATTACACTTCCCGATTTCAAGGAGCATCTAGAAAACACACATCCAGAAAACCAAGTCACTGGCGGTGCCGAAGACACAAAGCCTAGATCTGCTGCCAGCCGCAGTTCTTCTGAGCCCAGCCCCAACATTTAATTTCTTCAGAATGCCCCTTTCTCCCTACCCAACCTTTTCAATTGAGATTCATTTTTATTTTCAAAAGTTTCAATATGAACTGCATCACACAGTCACGTGTTTTGATTTCTATCATTCTGCAGCCTTCACTAGGTGAAACCAGGTTGTTGGACTAGTAAAGCCAGAAAGCCAGGATTGAACAGACGCATTTTCCTCTGTCTTTTCTCCAGTTTTAGTAAATGAAAATTTTCATTTGGGTGTTGGAATTAAGGGAACTTGGCATATCTATTTATTTATACATGATTCCATCTTAGAAATAAATCAGGGCAACTTTAAATAGGCAAAGACAGGGGGTGCCTGGGTGGCTCGGTTAGGCATCTGACTCTGGCTCAGGACATGATCTCAGGGTCCTGGTATTAGCTCCACATTGGGCTCCTCATCAGCGATCAGCGGGGAGTCTGCTTGTCCCTCTCCCTCTGCACGCCCCCCCCCATGCATGCTCATGCATGCACACACACACACACTCTCTCTCTCTCTCTCTCTCAGATAAATAAAATATTTTTTTAAAAAGGGCAAAGACAGGACAGAAAATTTGGAAAGTTCTCTTTTTCATTAAGCCATGACTCTCCTGGGGCACCTGGGTGGCACAGTCGTTAAGCGTCTGCCTTTGGCTCAGGGGTGATCCTGACGTTCTGGGATCGAGCCCCACATCAGGCTCCTCCACTGTGAGCCTGCTTCTTCCTCTCCCGCTCCCCCTGCTTGTGTTCCCTCTCTCGCTGGCTGTCTCTCTCTGTCAGATAAATAAATAAAATCTTAAAAAAAAAAAAAAAAAGCCATGACTCTCCGTAGGAGATGTGGTCTACCAAATATATTGGAAGAAATAGAAGGACCGTTTTAAGGTTGTGAGCTTTTCTTTTTTTCTTACTGGTTGAAATTTTGAATAGAATTCCAAGTAGTGTATTCAGATGTCATTACCTGAGAGTTTAATGTTAGAAGTAGATACCACACCAAGTACATTACATGAATTATCTCCTTTAGTTTAAACCTCACAATTACCCACCCGATGGAGTATTATTATTTCCATCTTATAAATGAAGGGATCCAAAGATTAAAAATAAGCAGTTTGCTCAAAGTCACACAACTGAGTCAGAATTCAAACCCATGTCTGTTATTCCTGGTTATTAACTCCTAATCTAAGTAATGTCTGAGGGTTCTACGGAATGCGGTAAAGGAGAAGATGAAGGACCATAAAAAGAAATCAAAATGTATTAGGAGTTGTAAGAAATAAATCCACATGTAAAAGATGAAGACATTTGTCTAAATTCAGGCAAACTTTTAAAACAAGTATTATGGTTAAAATAAAGCATCAGGAAGGGGGACGACAAACAGGATACCAACAGCTCAGAACAAGGCTCCGTAGACAGATGTGTGGCAAAAATCGCATACACTTGTTTCTCAAGGTGTGTTCCTTGCATTCTCCAGCGCCTTTTGGAAACCTGAGTAGTCTGTGTAAGGTTCTGGCACAGTGAGAGATCCTTCCTCTAGGAAAGCTAATAACTTACCATTTGACACTGATATTCCTATTTTCTTCTAACTCTTTACTTTCATCTAAAATACCATAGGTGCTGGGGCTCAGTTGGTTAAGCCTCTGCCTTCAATTCAGGTCACCTTCTCGGGGTCCTGGGATCGAGTCCCACATTGGGCTCCCTGCTCAGCAGGGAGTCTGCTTTTCCCTCTCCCTCTGCTCCTCTGCCTGCTCGTGCTCTCTCTCTCTGTCTCAAGTAAATAAATAAAATTAAAAAAAATAAAATACCATAGGTGTTGAAAAATACCATAGGTGTTAGAGTCCATAATGTTCAACAACGGGTATTGCCCAACTACTAGGATAGCTGGTTCCTCCTTCCTCCCCAGATTTGTATACAGAAAAAATATTATCCACGATGCCACTATTCCATGTCAATAGTGACTTTCATTCTTGTCATCTTCAAATATGCATACTAAGTGGAATTATTACTGGGCTCCCCTCCACCATTAAATAAGAACAAATTTTTCCAGTTTTTATAATTATAATTCTAATGTCTATAACAGTCTATTGAGTTGATATAGTACAGTTATATTGGGCATCTTGCTTGTTTCCAGTTTTTGCTGTTATAAATATCCTTCTAAGAGCATTAGTAATATATCATATAAATATAATGCAAATATATTATATATTTGAGTATATATTATATTTTATTATATACTTATAAATATATAATTCACATAATTTCTTCATAAGTGAATTGTATGTTTACATCTGTTGACCATTTATCTCTTGAGGTTTTAATATTTTTGAAGGTTTGAATAAATTCTATATATATCATATATACCAACTTTTTTTTAAATCATAATCAATACAAATGTTCCCCAGTTTTGTTTTTTTCAACTTTGTTTTTTATGTTCCAGTCATTTTCTTGTTTGGTTTTTTGGAGCATTTATTTTTTTCCTTTATGATTTCCATTATTGCTATAAGCTTTTCAGAGATACTATCCCTCTAAAGATTTCATAAACATTTGATCCTTTATTTCTCCTCACTTTGCTAAGAGTTAAAGCAAATATTTAACTCTTTAATCCAGTAGGGGCTCACTCTGGTAATGTGGTAGGAAAGCTGATCCAAACCATGTTTTGTTTTGTGTTTGTTAGCCAGTTATCCTGGGAATTATTAAAGTTTAGTTAGGCAATTTTTTTGAAGATTTTATTTATTTATTTCCAGAGGAAGAGAGAGAGAACAAGAGCACAAGCAGAGGGAGAAGCAGGCTCCCCACTGAGCAAGGAGCCCAATGCGGGGCTCGATCCCAGGACCCTGAGATCATGACCCAAGCTGAAGGCAGACGCTTAACCAACTGAGCCACCTAGACATCCCTAGTTAGGCAATTCTTAAAAAATTATTATTTCCCCTAATTTTATGATACCTGTAAATTCTGTTCCATACTATCTTGATTATTTTATTTATTTTTAAAGATTTATTTATTTTAGAGAGAGAGAGAGAGAACAAGATGGGGAAGGGCAGAGGGAGAGGATCTCAAGCAGATTCCCTGCTGACCTGGAACTCCATCCCACGACCCTGAGATCATGACCTGAGCTGACACCAAGAGTCAGATGCTTAACTGACTGAGCCACTCAGGCGCCCCTTATTTTAATAATTAATATGTTCTGTTTTAGGACTTTCTAGGAAGTAGATCAGTGTTATACTCATGGTTTCTTTGTTAGTATGAAACTTTAATATTTAACAAATAGTAAATAACTGTACTTGCTGAAATTTGCTTTCCTATATGGTAACACAGTATATATCTCAACTTGTTCATTTTGTTTGATTTATTCCAATATAGCTTTGAAGTTTTCTTTACATACGGCTCATAAAATTCTTTGTAATTTTCTCTATAAATATTATAGACAATTCTAAGTTTATCCTCCCTCCTGTTTGTTTTGTTTCACTTTGAATAGAATTTCTTCCCTTTTTATTATATCATTGAGCTGGTACTTATCATAAGAAAAGCTCCTTGTTACAGTAACTTCTTATAAAGCCAGTCACTTTGATAAACGCATATAAGCTAATAAATTTAAACAGATTCTTAGGATTTCTAGACCTGTAGTCACCCTTTAAAACATCACGTTCCATTGACACTGAGTACCCACTATGTGGAGTCGCCACTACTTGTATATTGAAAAGAGCATCAGGCTGGAGCATCAGGAAATTTGAATCCGATTTTCATATCCCCAACTGAGAAAGCCATCTATGAAGCACCTTGTCTGGGTGAGGCACCCTGCTAGGCACTTGACATAGGCCATTTTGCCTAAGGCTTAGAAGAAGCCTACAGAGTATATATAAATACCACTAAATACCATAAGTGAGGAAAGTAAAGTTGAGCAAGTCTAATAGGCCAGGGCTGGGCCATGCAAGGCCCAAAGAAGCAGGAAGAATTGGAACACCCAAGTGCCCAACTGTGGCAGTCTGTGGGCCTGCAGCCTGGAGTTCGTGACCTGGCGGGTTCATCACTCCCTGGGGGCTGCATTGACCAGTGAACTTCAGCCAAGCGTCTGTGAGGAAGGTGGGAGGCATGGAGAAGCTGCATTAGCTCACTTTCCTCCTTATCTTGTACATGCACTTTGCACTTCCTGCCTCTGGGTCACAGGAAGTCTGTGTGAAACTGTCCTGAAGGAAGTCTGTGTTCCCCTTCTCATCAGTCTTCCAACCACGTCAGCCCTTTGAGGTCTGCCTTAGCTCAGTGGGTTAAGTAACTTGTCCCAAATCCTATAAATAGTGATGGAGTAAGTGGCTTGCTGGATAGCCAGTGGTTTCTCCATTCTCCCAGTGACGTCTACACCAGTGATATGGTTCGGGCCATTCATCTCACCTCTCTGTGATTTCCTCATCTGTCCCAACAGAAGAGTCCCATAAATGGTCCAGTTTTGACAGTCTGGACAACAACTCCGTTATTAAATACACATTACATATTTCAAGACTGCAGATTTCCCAGAGACTGTACTTTCCACAATCTCGAATCACTCCTTTTGCTTTGCACATAACAAACATTCAGTGAATATTGATATAGAATGAATGAATGATTAATCAGTCAGTCAAAGGAAATAGTCTTAGTGCTTTTCTTACAAGACATCTGCAATGCTAGGACACAAGGGACCCCTAAGATATTTCATATTTCAACTGTGGAGTCTTTTATAAAGACTGCATTGGTCGTGAGCCTTTTCACAGGAAGATGCTTACTTAGCAAAGGTCATCTTGTTTTCATGTGAAAAGAAAGAATGGAGCTTAGGGACATAGGAGACCTAGGAAGGCTCAGGGTGGAAGCTGTGGTAGGTAGACTTTTCTCTAATAAAGCTGTCTGGGCTCTTACTACCTCAGTGCTGCTGTGACAGCGACAGTATGACAATACGAAAAAACTGACTCTTCAGAGTTAACGAAACTAAAGCCTATGTAAACCCAGTCTTGAACAAATGACAGATTACAGGGAGAATGCCTTAACATCTCCATTTGGGCATGCGCTAGGAACTACTACGTCTTAAGTTCTCGTCTATAATTGAAACACACAATGTGTTCAATGCACCCTCAGAAGATAGAATTCAATCACTTCTGCATTATTTAATATTCTCTTTCTATGCCCCCCAAATCCAAACGAAGATACACAGCCCTCAGGAGACCTAGCATCTATGGATTTTGTATTTACTCATTCTAAACTTAAAATCTCACTGAAGTCACTAGTTAACATTTCTATACCTTTATGCCCAAAACCTGAGCAGATATCCCAACAGCCCTCCTGCTCCTTCCGCCACCCCCAGCCAAAGAGGGTTAGGAGGGAAGACCTGCACGGCCACTAGTTAAAGGTTATTTTTGGAATAAAAACAGGAATTTGCAGCATGCACAAGTGGCTGGCTTTGTCTCCCGAGCTTCACAAAGACCAGCATCATAGCGAGATAATAAAATTATTGTTCTCTGAAACTAAAAGACCTATCTGGGGGAAATTAAACATTTTTTGTTGAAAATTACTTAGCACGTCAAACGATTTTTAACTGAGTTTTCATAAAAGAAGCCTAGGGAGGAAAAGCCATAATGAGTCAAACTGCTTTTTAATGAGCCACAGTATTTGTAGGAAAAGAAACTATTACATAAGGCAAGGAGAGCTTGACTAATACGGTTATAAAGGAGAAGGACGAGAAGCACAGCAGCAGGTGGGTGCTGCCCTGGTTAGACCAACGTGGTGCTTTCCTTATCCTTTATGTATTTTTAAAAAGATTTTTAAAATTCATTTGAGAGAGAGAGAACGCATGAGCAGGGGGGCAGGCGGAGGGAGAGGGAGAAGCAGACTCCTTGCTGAGCCGGGAGCCTGACCTGGGGCTCAGTCCCAGGACGTGGAGATCATGACCTGAGCCTGAAGGCAGACGCTTAACCATCTGAGCCACGCAGGCGTCCCTTCCTTATCCCTTATTATCCAAAATATCTGCATTCAATTGCAACCTGAGAAACAGGCAATAAAGTCACAGATGTCTTTCCTTTCAGGATTTGGTGGTGGTTTTGTTTTGTTTACCGCTTTGTAATAGTGTTAGCTTTATTGTCCCAGAAGAGGAAACGGTAAACATCGTGTTAACTAAATTTCAGTAATCACTTACTCATAGTGTAGGTATTTTTTACATTCCCAGTGTTATTTTGGTTTGAAAGGGAAGGCACAAGGCTCCGCTGTAGAAAATGCCATGGCAACCTGAGCTGAGGTGGTCCTGAAGGCTCTAGACTGTGTTTCAGGCTTCCCAGAGGTATTTGACAATTCTGGGCAAGGTGAGGGATGAAGGAAGACGACAAGGACCTTCTCACCTAAAGAACCTTGGTCTTGATAACTGCTCCAATAAAATTTATTCTCACCTTGAGTTCAAATGCTCCAGCTCCACGGGCTGACTATTATGGGGCTGCCCCTCTGTGTTTATTCAAGTGAAAGTTCATGGAAGCCCTTAAGTTGTAGAAAGCCATAAATTCTCTGAGAGAGAGCCTGAATGATGTCAACCTAAATCCATCTGCCTCCTTGCACCTGGTCCTCTGTCTTGTACCTCACTGTCTCTCCTACCCAGGAGCCCGAGCGTTAGCTCTGCGGGACTACTGGGGAGAGGCGAAAATCTCAGGTTTACAACAGTTTTTAATTTTGAAAGGAAACAAGTACTGCTTGAGTATTTCTAGTTTCTGGTATTAGATGAGGAAACAAACACCCCCCCTTTTTTCTTAATTAACATTTTCCCTCGAATCTTGGAATAAGAGGAAATGGGGACATTTTCTAGTACTTTGTTTTGGCAACCTCAGGAATGTGCTTCCCAAGGATCTCGCGGGGAGAAACTGATCGCTCTCAGAGTGGGGACTGGCTTCGTATTTAACACCCCCTCTTTCTAAGGAATATTAATCTCTGAGAAATGATAAAGCAGATATGCAGGATCTAACATATTACGTGAGTTCCATGTAGGTGAACTGGGAATGTCAGCATGTATTGATTTAGAATGAACATCTGAGCTGTTCTTGATTTGCCTAGTGTAGAGCATTTGAGAAAGACAAAGTAAGTTCCAATTTAATATAATTTCTTATTAATATTTAGTCAATAAAATGCAACATTAAGCATATCCGTAACTATACGTATTTTAATTGTGTACATAACAATTGCTATGGGTTTTACGTTTATATATCACGTATTTTTTTCTGAAACAAATAACTTTTAGTGTGCCCTTTCTATACTTGTAGGGGAGGTTAAAGAAATTGCAATTAAAAATGCCCCAGGTGCACTCTGTTTTTAATTTTTACTCCCTCTGTGAGCACCTTGAGTTTGCATCCTGAAATACAACGTGGTCTGTGTCTTTATAGAAAAAGTCTAAATCCCTAGCACACTGAACAAGACTCTTCACCACCCAGCCATGGCCACAATAACCTGTTTAATCCATAGGAGTCCCCCACTCAGAATGTCGTATTTCAGCCACCATCCTCCGTTGTTAATTACAGATTCTATATATGTTAGTGTAACAGTTTTCAAGATTACAAAATGTATTTTTCACATGGGGAAAATCATTCCTGACATAACCCTGTTGGAGTTACTCAATCTTGAAAAGACTTGGTATCATTGGTAAAATATTAGATAGTCTCTAACTCTGGATGTCACTACCCCCCTGTAAGAGACATTGTCAATAAAATTTCAGCATTTTTTGTAATGACTTTGACTTCGATCACAAACACCAAATTTTATATTTCTCTCTGTGTTCAGACTGCTCTTTCACAGAGGAGGAGAAGAGAAAAATTATTTTTATTTCCTTAGGCATTTTCTCAATAATCTTTTATTTAAAATTAATATTTATTGGAGAAATTTGACAGTAAACAAAAAAAGGAAAGAAAGGAAAGCATCCAGATTTCAGGAGATGATTACTATTATTACTTTGATGTACGTCTTTTTTTTTTTTTAAGATTTTATTTATTTATTTGAGAGGGAGCACACAAGCAGGGGGAGCAGCAGGCAAAGGGAGAAACAGGCTCTCTGCTGAGCAAGGAGCCTGATGCAGGACTCGATCCCAGGACCCTGGGATCATGACCTGAGCTGAAAGCAGACATTTAACTGACTGAGCCACCCAGGTGCCCCACATCTTGCAAATATTTTTCTGTCCATATATATTTTCTTATAAAACTAAGGTCATACTATCCATCCGGTTGTGTAACTTGCTTTTAAAAAACTTAACACCATATTATGAACATCTTTATAAGTAAAAATTCATCTTGTATATTCCTTTATATGAAAATATAGTAATTTATTTAACCAATTCCTAATTATTAGATACTTAAATTGCTTGAAATATTTTCTTGCTGTATAAGTGAACATCCTTGAGTTAAATCTTTACCTAGTTCTCAATTATTACCTTATGATAAGTTTTTAGGAGTGGAATCATGGAGCCACATTTTATTTATCTAATTAGGCACTAGGTGCAGGATGTACAAAATTTCACAAGGATTACTCTTCAGTGAAGAGTAAGGCTCTGTTCTTCCTCCTGGGAAGGAGCTGCTTAGGGTGGTTTCCATTTATTTTTCCAGAAATATTTCATGCATTTAGAAGCTTGGATAAATCCTTTAGTATGCCTGTTGAGAAACTAGTAAAACGGTTTCAATAGTAGAATTTGTTTTGTAATTTCATACGCTAAATAATCACAGGCACAAAACTGTCTACAATAGGGCAATATGGAAGTATCTCAGTTCTGTACTATCACTGAATTGAGATTTTATTTTTATGTAATAAATGTATCACTTACCAACTACCATATTTTTATCTTCATTAAACACTTAAAAATTTTTTTATATACATACGTTCCAACACACTCAAAAACTAGAAAGAATAATATAATGAAGCCCCAAGTACCCAACTGGTAAGCACATTTTACAGCTTCTAATTTTGTATTGTTGAATTTTAGAGCTGCTATTTTCAATGTTGTATGCCCATCTTTTTTAATTTTTATATCTTTTTTAACAAGAGTAATGTGGTGGTAAGAAGGGCAGATGATAGGAAGAATAAGGCCTAACTGTTGCAGTAGGACAACAGACTTAATCTAGCATGGTGATGCCAGTCACCTTGGGGTAGCTTCCTGGTTCAGTGTGTTTGGAAGAATTATGGGAACATATCCAGGCTCTGTGGGGAAAAGTGCTAGAATTAATTAGTAATGTCTACCAAAGGAAAGGGAGGAGGCAGGGAGGACTGCTGGTATCCATGCCACGTCGTTTGCTGACTGTCCTTTAGTTTCTGCACCCAACAGCATGCTTTTGTAGCCTTCTTTTGTGTAGTAGCCATAAAAACCAATTTGGTTTAATGAAGAGGTGATGAGACATTTCTATTGATCTGTAGATTCCCAAAGCTAGCTTTTACATTGACAACTTTTCTGGAAAATAAGTTGCTCTTTTGAAATGGACTCAGTGGCGCTGTCGCATGTGTAAAGAGGACGGGACGCTGCTGGGCCATCATTAGGGGAGCACTGTGGGGGCTTGTTCGTAGAAGCAGGAAAGCCTGGGGTTTGCCTGGTCACATGGCTCTACCTGACTCCAGGCAGGACCAGGAATCTGTTCAAGTTCCCAGTGTGGTTTGTGGTCATGGAACAGAGAATCTAATTGACCCACAAGAAATCAAACCCCAAATCTTATTTTTAATCTTATTTTAATTTGATTTAAGCTTCCCAAGCTCACCAGCCACAACAAAAGTATATTTTAAAAATATCAAGTATATCACGTTTTTGAGAACTACCATTTCATGAACCAAGAGAATGGTAAATTTAGAAGGCATCTTCGAGGTCATTGAGACAAAGCCTAGGCAAACTGCGTCCCATAGGCCAAATCCTGCCTGTTTTTGTAAATCGAGTTGCATTGGAATGCAGCCAGGCCCATCTGTTGATATATTGTCTATGGCTGCTTTTGCATTACAAGAGCAGAGTGAGGAGTTGTGACAGACTGTATGGGCCACAAAGCCTAAAACGTTTACTATCTGGCCCTTTATAGAAAATACTTGCCAACCTCTGATTCAAACCAGTCTTTGATTTTAGAGATGTAGAGATTGGGAATCACCTGGGTTGTGTAACTTGAGAAAACAGCTGGCTGAATTCCCCAGATCCCCGCTGTCAGGATGCAGAGCTCTAGTCCCTTAAGGTTTCTGTGAGAGAGAGCAGTTTTCACATCTTCTGGAAGCCCTGCTCTTCCTCCTCAGGCAGGATGTCACTCCCTCTTCCGCCACGTTATGTGCTTACTGCAATAGGGAAGAATGAAAGCTGTCCTGTGCTCTACAATGCTTCACACAGTCCTTGGTTATTCCATTCATCATGCTGAATTCTAATCATTTGCTCTTCCCACTAGATGGTGAATTTTTGGGTATAGAAACCATGCCCTCACTTGTCTTCGTAACCCAGATACCCAGCACAGGTGACAGAATAAATCTCTAACAACTATTTGTTCATTGGTTTGCATTTGACACCTCATCTTTTGTGGCTATTTGAAGATAAATTTCAACCATCATAAAGAGGCAACACAAACGCTGTGGTTTATAATTTTCTGTTCCTGAGCAAGTTCCTCCCTGCCCCTAATCTCCCAGCAATAGGAGTGGTACAGATCCGAAGACTGTAATAGGAAGGTAACAAATCTCAAATCTTTTCACTGCACCTGCTAAGTAATGGCCCCAAGCCTCAGAGCCAATCTTGACCTGTATTCCTGCAAGTAGAGAAGAGGCTGATCTAAGTCAAGGGGAATAAAAATGGACAGGTGAGATGAAAGACTCCTAGAATCAACAGGACTTGGCTGATTGACTCTGCAGGGATGTTGAGAGTCTATGGCTCCCCAGGTTCTGTCAAGTTTCAGAAAGTGGGAGGAAGAGCACTTTGGGTAAGGGAGGTGTGGGTGGGGTAGATACGGTACAATCAAGTGAAGACACTCAATAGGCAGAGGAGTATGTGAGTCTGGAGCTTTTGTATTAAATCTGGGTTTAGAGGAAATCATTCAAAGAGTGGATGGAGATTGAAAGCAGAGGATGAGGAGCAGAAGCCTAAAGATCAGAAGTAAGGATTTAACAAAGTAAGAGCAACTCTCCCTCAGAAGGATCACTTGGAGATGTGGGAGGAGGACAAAAGCAGGGTGTCCCAGAAGCCTAGGGCTGAGAGGAGGAGAAAAGTCAAGTAAGAAAACAACAAAAATGTGTGATGCTTTTGATTTCGTGCAAAGGAGGTCTCTGATCACTTGGCTGAGAGCAGCTGTAGTGGGGGGTAGACTTAAAGCCAGTTTCGATGGGTTGAAGAGTTAGAGGAGTAAGGAAGAGGCATTGAACAGATTTTACTCATAAGACACAAAAGAGAAAATTGAGAGAAAAACAGAGAGATGAGATGGTAACTGGAAATATTTTTATGTTCCATTAAATGCTTAGCATTATTAATTATTGGAAGGGAATCTACCAGGTGTCAGGATCATATGGGGGAAGTATTCAAAACTCAAGTGGAAAAGGAGACATCATCAAGAGGGAGAGGAATTTATCTCTATGAGCCAGGTCTCCTCATATGTGAATGGAAATAATATCTTCCTGAAAGAGATGTTGGAGGTTTAAATGAAATAACATAATCAAAAACATTTTGAAAATAGCAGAGCATTATCCTAAAGTTCATTACCCTCTGTGTTATCAGCTCCAGTTTATTACCTTGACTCAGTGCCTGATTAGTCTCTGTCATGGTGACTTAGTATTACAAGCTAGTTATGATTAACCTTGTCACCACAGCTCAGAAATCGGGGCGCATGTCCCTTCTCCTGACAACTGGATATATCCTGATGCTTTGGATTCCAGATAACTTGTGTGTGTGTAAGAACACTTAACATGAGAGCTACCCTCTTAACTTTACAGCTATGTTCATATTCATTCATTCGTATGTTCAGTACTGTTGGTGATAGGTACCGTGTTATACAGCAGGTCGCTAGAATGCACTCCTCTTGCTTAACTGAAATTTTATGGCAACTGATCAGCAACTCCCCATTTCCTCCTCCCTTCAGATCCTAACAATTATCATTCTACTTTTTGATTCTGTGAATTTAGCCATATTTTAGGTACCTCATATAAGTGGAATGGTGCAATATTAGTCTGTGACTGATGTATTTCACTTAGTATAATGTAACCAAGGTTTACCCTTCTTTCTAAGGCTGAATAATATTCCATTGTACGTATATACCACATTTTCTTCACCCATTCGTTCCTCTTCCTTCATCCATTTATCTGTCAACAGACATTTGGTTGTTTGCATATCTTGACTACCGTGGATAGTGCTGCAATGAAGGTGGGAGTGCTAATGTCTCTTTGAGGTCTCTATTTCAATTCTTTTGGAGAAATACCCAGGAATGGGATTGCTAAATCATATCCTGGTAACTTATTTAATTCAGTTCATCAAAGGAAGCACCACGTACAAAGTAAATCAGGCTTGTCCAGGGTACCGTCCATGGATGGTCTGTGGATACCAGCGTCTTAATCAGTAGGCTGAGGGGTACACACAATTAGCCTAATCATGCCCAGGAAGGGTGAGGATGGGCTGAGTTTGGGGACCAGACCAACTTCAGTTGGTTAAGATTCTCCATCTTCTTGGAACTAGATGGTAAAGACATCATGTGACAGAAGTCACCCAAGCTAGAGTTAGGTGAATTCTGGGTGCTCAATTTCTTGTGATGTAGAAGTTGGTTCTAGGCTCTGATATCATGACATAAAATGAAAAAGACAAAATAGGAACCATATCCTTTTAGATGACAGTAGCTTAACTCCCAGTGAGAGCACCAGGAAGGAGACCTTGACTGTGTGACCATTTCCTAAGGAGTTAAATACAGATTTAGTGACAGAGAACCCAGAGGATTATAGAAAATGCTTTACCGAGTTCCACTTTTTCCCCATTACGTGAATTCAGTTAAATATGTCTGAACAAGAAATAGTTATAAAAATAGTAATTGTACCCTACCCACTAATTATTTCCTTCTTTAGAATGAAGGAGTTATAACAGAAGCAAGCAACATAATTAGCTAACTTCATTACTGTTTATTTTTTCATTTATATGTTTACTTATTTATATCCTATCTCCTTCCACAAAGGAGCTGAAGTGACTGTTGCTATTCATTTCATGTGGCTTTATTCATAATTCATTACGTGGGAGACCCCAGTTCCCTTGGAGATTAAATTTTTGTTAATTTGAGTATTTTGCCTCCAAAATTTGACTTACATAGTAAATCAAAATCTCTTATGGAAAATTGAGAAGAATAGCCAAGTTTTCCAAATCCTTGACAGATTCCTTTAGAATGTAACTGTGTCCCAAGATGAGTTACACTCCCCTGTCTGTTGGCGGTGGGGATCAGGGGCTTTAAATACAACCCCAACCATAAACGACTAGCGAATCCTATCAGGGATGATGGGAAACTAAAAATCAGTGTTCGCGCTGGGAATTTTAGTGTTGGGAATTTTAGCAATTCCCAAACTGGTTCACAGTCCTCTTTTGTGTCCTCCGCCTGCTCCAGCCTTTACTTGGCTCCGTGGTAGGCAGATCACCCTGTTTGTGGTTCATTTTCAGGATCCTGGAAATTAATTCTGAACTAGAGCATGATTCTCCCTGAGTTGGTCTTAGCTCTGCTCTTGTGTCTCCACACCCCCCACCTCCGCCCCATATACTCCTATGAATGTTTAAGAAAAAGCACTTCCTTATTAACAGAACAAAACCATTTGACTTGTTTTTAATTGATTAAACAACACTACTGAGTTCGTCACTCGCAGGCATACACACCACTGGAAACAAACTTCAGCAGATAAAAACACCAGACTGGTGACAGTGTTTTCTGATAGCAATCACTTAGAAGCTGGTTTTGTTTTGTTTTTAATATGAAAGTAGAGCACCATTTTGAGACCTCAAATCAAGTGACGATGATTCTCTGTATGGGTATATGCACGTCGAGGTTTGTGTATACTTGTATTTGTATATGCACAGGAATGGGGTCAAAGGCTGTACCTCAAAGGGTGGCAACGCCTAAGAGTGGGGCTGGGTGGTGGGAAGGGGAGAGCTTTCACTTTCTGCTTCCTATACTTGTATCCTGTAAGACTGAGATTGTTTCGACAAGCAGGTATTACTGGTTTTTGTTTTGTTTTGCTTGTTTTGCTATTATTTTTTTCTTTAAATTCAATTAATTAACATATATTATTTGTTTCTAGAGTATAGGTCTGTGATTCATCAGTCTTATATAATACCCAGTGCTCATTACAACACATACCCTCCCCAATGTCCTTCACCCAGTTACCCCATCATCCACACCCCTCCTTTCCATCAACCATCAGTTTGTTTCCTATGAGTAAGAGTTTCTTATGGTTTGTCTCCCTCTCTGGTTTCATCTTGTTTCATTTTTTCCTCTCTTCCCCTATGATCCTCTGCCTTGTTTCTTAAATTCCACATGAGTGAGATCATATGATAATTATCTTTCTCTGACTGACTTATTTTGCTTAGCATAATACTCTCTAGTTCTATCCATGTCATTGTAAATGGCAAAATTTCATTTTTGATGGCTGCGTAATATTCCATTGTCTACATATACCACATCTTCTTTATCCATTCATCTGTTGATGGACATCTGGGCTCTTTCCATAGTTTGGCTATTGTGGACATTGCTGCTATAAACATTGGGGTGCAGATGACCCTTCAGATCACTTCATTTGTATCTTTGGGGTAAATACCCAGTAGCATAATTGCTGGATCATAGGATAGCTCTATTATCAATTTTTTGAGGAACCTCCATACTGTTTTCCAGAGTGGCTGTACCAGCTTGCATTCCCACCAACTGTGTGAGAGGGTTCCCCTTTTTCCACACCCTCACCAACATCTATTGTTTTCTGATTTGTTAATTTTAGCCATTCTGACTGGTATGAGGTGGTGTCTCATTGTGGTTTTGATTTGTGTTTCCCTGATGCCAAATGATGTGGAACATTTTTTCATGTGTCTGTTGGCCATTTGTAAATGTCCTCTTTGGAGAAATGTCTGTTCATGTCTTCTGCCCATTTCTTGACTGGGTTTTTTGTTCTTTGGGTGTTGAGTTTGAGAAGTTCTTTATAGATTTTGGATACTAGCCCTTTATCTAATATGTCATTGGCAAATATCTTCTCCCATTCTGTCAGTTGTCTTTTGGTTTTGTCAACTGTTTCCTTTGCTGTGCAAAAGCTTTTTATCTTGATGAAGTCCCAGTAGTTCATTTTTGCCTTTATTTCCCCTGCCTTTGGAGACGAGATGTGGGTAGCAAGAAGTTGCTACAGCTGAGGTCAAAGAGGATGCTGCCTGTGTTCTCCTCTAGGATTTTGATGGATTCCTGTCTCACATTTAGGTCTTTCATCCATTTTGAGACTATTTTTGTGTATGGTGTAAGGAAATGGTCCAGTTTTATTCTTCTGCATGTGGCTGTCCAATTTTCTCAACACCATTTGTTGAAGAGACTATCTTTTTTCCTTTGGCTTTTCTTTCCTGCTTGGTCAAAGATTAGTTGACCATAGAGTTGAGGGTCCATTTCTAGGTTCTCTCTTCTGTTCCACTGATCAATGTAACTGTGTTTGTGCCAGTACCGTACTGTCTTGATGATTACAGCTTTGTAATACAGCTTGAAGTCCAGAATTGTGATGCCACCAGCTTTGGTTTTCTTTTTCAACATTCCGTTGGCTATTTGGGGTCTTTTCTGGTTCCATACAAATTTTAGGATTATTTGTTCCAGTTCTGTGAAAAAAGTTGATGGTATTTTGATAGGGATTGCATTGAATGTGTAGATTGCTCTAGGTAGCATAGACATTTTAACAAAATTTGTTCTTCCAATCCGTGAGCATGGAACGTTTTTCCATTTCTTTGCGTCTTCCTCAATTTCTTTCATGAGCGTTCTATAGTTTTCTGAGTACAGATCCTTTGCCTCTTTGGTTAGGCTTATTCCTAGGTATCTTATGGTTTTGGGTGCCATTGTAAATGGGATCTACTCCTTAATTTCTCTTTCTTCTGCCTCATTGCTGGTGTATAGAAATGCAACTGATTTCTGTGCATTGATTTTATATTCTGCCATTTTGCTGAATTCCTATATGAGTTCTAGCAATTTTGGGGTGGAGTCTTTTGGGTTTTCCACATAGAGTATCATGTCATCTGCAAAGAGTGAGAGTTTGACTTCTTCTTTGCCAATTCAGATGCCTTTTGTTTCTTTTTATTGTCTGATTGCTGAGGCTAGGACTTCTAGTACTATGCTGAACAGCAGTGGTGATGATGCACATCCCTGTGGTGTTCCTGACCTTAGGGGGAAAGCTCTGTTTTTCCCCATTCAGAATGATATTTGCTGTGGGTTTTTCAGAGATGGCTTTTATGATATTGAGGTATATACCCTCTATCCCTACATTGTGAAGCGTTTTTAAAATATGGAATGCTTCACGAATTTGCCTGTCATCCTTGTGCAGGGACCATGCTAATCTTCTCTGTATCGTCCCAGTTTTAGTATATGTGCTGCCAAAGTGAGCAGTTAATTAACAGTTTAGGAATAAAAATGATTATTTCTAACAAGCATTCACATATTTAAGACAACAGCATTGTGAAACAATCAATGATGTATGGTATATTTTAGGTTTTGTCTTAATGAACAAAATAAAATTATCCAAGTAATTCTTATACATAAACCCCCTGTTAACTTATTATATCTTGGCTCAGAATTCTACAATTTAGTACTCTCTCTGCTGCTAGGATTGTAACCTTTTAATATTGTTACTTAAGATCTTGTGTACAAATCACTCATTCAATAGGCTTATTGAGCATCTTCTCCTTGTCAGCCCCTGGGCCGGGCACTGAGGATAGAGGTGGACAGACATGAACCTCCTGCCGTTACACAAGCTAACCTTTACTGCATTCTTTCCATGCCCTTAAGCATGGTGCTTTCATCTTCATATCACCTCTAAACAGAACTATCATTAACCCCATTCTACAGATGAAGACACTGAGGCACAGATTGCTAACTTCAAGACTGTGCAGCTAGGAACTAAGGTAGCAGTCATTTGACTCTCAGAGGACTGAATCAGGCTCTGACTCAACAGCCCATCCCTTTAAACCACTACTTCAGTGCCTTCCAGATCACAAGGTCAGTGTAATCTAGTAGGAGGAGTTTTACAAATAAACATTTATTTTTGAAATTGGAACAACCTGAATTTCCAACAATAGGTTGCAAGTACAAAAGGGTCCACCCATATGATGCAAGACTTGAGGAACATTTGAAAAGATGATGTAGAGATTGATCCATTGACATAAAAGCAAATTCTCTTCATGTCATTAAGTGGAAAAGATTACAACAGTACTCATAGTATGATTAAAATTTGTGAAAAAGTATTGATGTGAAAAGTAGGCCACCAGGGGGGCGCCTGGCTGGTTCAGTCGGTGGAGCATGTGGCTCTTGATCTTGGGATCGTGAGTTTGAGTCCCATGTCGGTTGTAGAGATTACTTAAAAAAAAAAATTTAAAAAACACACTTTCAAAAGTAGGCTACGAAGCATTTCAGGTCAGAACATTGGGGAGCACATCACTGATCACTGCACTGTCCCCCCACTGAGATGGGTCCTGGTCTGCTCAACATAGAGACCCAGTCAACCCCAGGTGGCCCTTGAGATGAATCCTCTTTGTCTTTTGAGTATTTGCTCTTTGATTCCACTACCAGAATCCATTTGCCACATATTTTTCCTTGATTTCTCTCATTATCTCTTACCTTATTTTCTTGTCTAAGTCCTGTGTCTATCCGTTTTTATACACTCTTCTCATCTCTCCACGTGTACAGTGGACCCTGGTTTTCTACTGCAATTATCCCTTTCTTCCATATCATCACCTTCTGCTTCTCTGATAGTTTATTTCCATAAGCAAATCCGTTCTATTATCTACAATCATGTTTTTAAAGGTTTTCTCTAGATCCCATATTCCTCTCCAGCTACTGTCCTTTACAGCACATCTCCCACAGAAGGCTGTAGATAGTGTCGGTCTGTGCTTCCTCCCCCTCCTAGCTCCCCTTCGGCCCCTCCCAGCAGGCCGCTGCCCTCCACCTCTGCACTGTAACCAGGCCCATCCGGTCTCCTTGATCTCCTTCTTGAGGAATTCAGTCATCAGTTCTCAGGCCTTGTGTTAAACTCCTCACAGCCTGTGAGACTGTGGAGACTCCTGTCTTCCTCAGCGCCTTTCTTCCCCTAGCTTCTAGGATACCACAGTCTCCCAGTTCTCCTCCCATCTCTCTCACCATGTCCTCTCAGCCTTTTCTGCTGGTGGCCGCTCTGGCTGACCACTTCTCTTCCTGGTCTCCATCCATTCCCCATGTGTTTTACCATTTGGTCCCATGGTATTAACATCATCTATAGGCCAATGAGCTCCCAGTTTTTAATCCTGGGTTCAGTCTTTCCCCTAAATTCCAGATTCGTATATATTGTTTAGTTGGGTGTCTAAGACGCATCTCAGGCTGCACGTGTGCAAAACAGAGCACTCGATTTCCACACTGTGGCTGGAACTGCTCTGTGCCCTCTAGGAACCACCACCCCCCCTTCTACGGGAATGCTAGTGACTTCTACTGGGCCTATGGCCACTCAGGATAAAGTTGACATGGCTTACATTTCTCAGTCTCTTATGTAGTGTGCCCTTGCCCTAGCCAAAAAATGTAATCAGAAGTTTTGTGTAGCTGCTTCTGGAAAACATTCACTGATTGTACCATATTTACAAACTACACCTTAAGGCATTCTTGGCCCCTTTGTTTGCCTTTCCTCCATTCTGCTGCCTAGAATACAAATATGGTGGTTGGAGCTCTAGTGTCCATCTTAGGTGAGGAAGATGAGGACAACATCCCAGAGCTAACTGAATGGTAAGCTGAAAAGTTCTCTGAGGGTCCTGGAGCTGTCATACCAGTCCTGGACTACCTGCCTCCAGGCTTCCTTCCATGATGGAGAAGTTAATATCTCTCTTGTTCACTGTCACTGTGCCTCACAGCTGAGTCTATTCCTAGCCAATACATTCACCTTTGTATTCCATATTTTATCTTCGGTCCATCTGAGAACAATCATCGTTTCACATACTAGGCAATTTGGAATATTTGGGAAGTCAAGGAAAACTTATATATTCATCACTAAACGTATAAAGTTAGTAGAAAAGATGATTTGCTCTTATACAAATTTGTTCACCAAATACATTTTCTAGAATATATTTGTATCTAAGGAAGATTTTTACTTCTATTTCCTCAGGTTTTTAATGAGTTCTAATAAAAACCCATTTATGCGCTGAGATTCTACTCGTCTCCAATGGATGACTGTCATCATCTGATATTTTGTGCTGGTTTGAGTACTTTCATACGACAGGCCTGAAACAAAATATATCCTTCATGATGCATAAATCACGTCCAAGTATGAGTTGTCTCAGGCTAGAACACCTAGAATCCTTAAAGAAGGCTAGGTTAAGTTAGTTTATGGTAAAATCTCAGTAAGTATTTGTTGAATGAATGAGTAAATAAATGTATATTCTCCTGTAATTCTTCAGGTATACAAAGTTACTGTGGTAATTTTAAAACAAGCTCACGAATTCTTTGCCATCCTCTGCCCCCAAATCTGGGCAAGCCTTGGTGACTGGCTTCTGTCAGGCAGAATGCAGTGGAGGGGACACAGTGTCTACCAAGACCAGGTTAGAATGACTAGACCATGCACCTTCCACCCGGCACTCTCTCTCTCTGACACGTCGCTTTTGGATTCCTGAGCTGATCCAAGTGTAAGATGTCTGGCTGCTCTGAAGCCACCAGGCTGGAGAGCCTGAGGAGCCCCGGCTGTTCAGACTGTAGCTCGTTGTGTTTTCCCAGGATCACCCGCCACACCTGTGAGCCCCTGAGCCTTCCAGTTATTCCTGTCCTCCTCTTTCAAGCTTTGTTCTCCATGGAGTGTGGCAGAGCTGAGCTGTCTCTGCCCAAACTGCAGACTTCTAGCAGGATAAATATTGTTTCAAGCCTCTACGTTCAAGGGCAGTTTGAGTAGCAACCAGAGTAATGGAAACCTTCCCTGACACGGCACACTGACTGTGCTGCCGTGGGCATACTACTGCTTCATTGCCATGGACAGCATCAGGACCCTTCAATGCATTCCCTTTCTGAATAATTCTGTCTGTGGCAAAGGCCCTTCTTGCAGTCCCCTACAACCCCTGTTAGAAAGGGCTTCGCTTCTTTCACCTCTTCCAAACCTAGAGAACAGAGCAGAAATGTTGCCTTCCAAGTGAAAACAAACAAAATCCGCTCTTTCAAAGCAAACTGCCTTAAGATGTAGTTTGTAAATATGGTGCAGTAAAGTGATGGGGTTTTCCTTGTCTTTGCCCTAGAAACAGCCTGGAGTGTGTTTCTGTATCACCCAGGTGACCAGAGAATGTGCTCAGGACAGGAACAAAGACAGCCTCATTAAGCTGTCTGAGGCAATGAAGTGCGAAGTGAAAAGCAGGGGGTGATGAAGAGTTTGTAAAAAGGAGATCTATATTATCATTTCTTCAGTGTTTCCTTGGGAAGAAGGTACTATCCGTATAGATTCTCTAAACCAAAATATGCCTACACCGGAGAAAGCAATCTAATGCAATTCCGTTTCAGCGCGCTTCCTCGGTAGGAAAATTCTTGCACAAATGGATGATATATTTGACAAATACAGCACCCGGTATAAATCAATACATGTTATTCTGTTTTATAAATTGATCCGTAAATTTGGTTAGCATTTATTTGTGCCTCTAAACCTGATCATTTCAGAGAAAGCTTTTAGGATCAATTTCCTAGACCACTGAAGACTGTTGGCGTCTCTACCAAGGTAATGATGCCTCATAGGATTGTAGAGGAAGCTGCTAGCTAATTTCTTTCTTTCTTTGATCCAGGTTGCACTCTAGCAGGAAAGAGTGTCTAATTAGAAGAGGCTCCCAAACATTAGTCCTCATCTGGATGATTGCCAGGCCCAAAGAGCACTTTCTAGACCCAATGTCAGGGAGGCCAGTTTCTTCCACAGTAGGACCTATCTTCTGACTTCATCTTTGTGCTTCTAACTTATGAAACCTCAGACTTTTAATTTTTCAAATGCAAGCGTATCCCTCTGGTGAGTTTGGGTTTATATGCCCAGTTTGAGTGGCTTCATCTCAAAGTCATTTGGAAAACTAAATATGACAGCCATCTACTCTCTAAGAAGCTTTCGATTCAGAAGAGGGAGATGTCATATTAATTAAATTGCATTTTGATCCTGGGGACTAGACATTCTTTGATCATTTTATTAATGGGATCGGAGAAACTGAGCACATCTTAGAATGCAATAGTAAAATGACGAAGAATTTTACTTTAGAGAGAGATCACTACCTGTCTCTCAGCGTCTTCCATTAAATCTTCTCCTCCCTTCCCCCTCTCAGCCTGTAAGCTCTTCTTTCCCCTTGTCACCTCCCACTAGATAGGCAACTGGAGTATGCTGACGATGTCCTTTTGTCTAAGATTCTGATATCAAGCTATTCATAAGATTTATGAAAAAGACAACTGTTTAAAGTCATTTAGCAAGCACACACTCTTTAAATTTTTTGTTACTAAGGTGACAATACACGTGATTTTAGTTTTTAAAATTTAGGCCAAAGGGTTCATTGGGATTTAGCAATGACTGTTTTTTACTATCTGCAAAAAAAAAAAAATCATTAATGATAGGAGGATATGTACTTTTTCCCTTCATCTTCGGTTTTGATCTTTGTTTTTGTAAAAGGAGGAAATAAACTGGCATATATTTTTATGAATACAAAAAAAAACCTTTTGAGAGGAAATGGCTACTTTCGGAATCTCTTTAAACAGACTGAAATTTATGTGCATTGAATACGTTAGTACTGAAAAATATCCAAGTACCACTCGTGGGCGGATACGTATGAACTGAGACGCTTCAGCGCTGTCCTCACACCCTATCATGCGCCTCCCTATGAACCGAGTCACGGACTTGGACTTAAAGAATAAATACCCTTCTAGGGGAAAATGAGACTCTCAAAATATATATATTTTTTAACCCTGAGAGGTTCAAAAGATAAGCCATTTCCCTAATTATGAAACGTCCCAATAAAAAAAGTTTCAGTATTTTGACTTCTTGGCGAATATTTAAAGGCATTCTGAAAGCGTCCGTCTTTAGGGTCAACAACATGTAGTGCGATATGCTCTGTCACCGGTGATGCCCTTAAAAGACACCCTGACGGTCTTCTTTCCATTAACGTTTTTGTTTCTCATTTTCCACCTGTCAAATTACTTGTTTTTTCCAGTGGCTCTTGTGTTATTGGCTGCCTCTCCATTCTCCTTCGAACTGTTCTTTAGATTGAATTCCTCACAAATTATTTTCAGTACTGTCAGGGAGATGCTTCATGAATTGTCTTTAGAGCCCCCGCACACACCTCTCTGTGGGACTCGCACTAGACCGGCCCTGGCCTGGCCTGGGAGAGCCCATGGTCCATGAAAGCACTGCGTGGGGCTCTCACCCAGCACCATGCTCGAGGTCTTTGCCCTGCCCAGTCCCCTCCGCTCAGGGGAGCCCCCCAGGTCCAAGCTACCCTTGCCGCAGGCCAAGGCTGAGAGCTCTTAGTCCCCAAGTTCAGGGCCATCAACAGTTTGGCAGCCAGCTACGGAGATCACTGCCCTAAAGATACATGTCTGTAGGACCTCAGAACATTACATGCCTTGCTTTAATGGAAAAAGTATCTACTAAAGTCGATGAGAAAGCACAACTCCATAAATAAATCTCTACCCTCCTTTCCAGTAATTTCCTTTATAAAATCGAAGGAACAGTATCAGCAAGAAAAAAACCCGTCAGCTTTATGTGTTTATACCTCACTTTGTTCCCACATGATTTAAAGTGATTTGTCAGAAAATGTAAAACTGTAAGGAGAGAGCGTACATTTAAAAGTGAAGGAGGACAAAAAACAAGGGTGGGGACATAAAATAGGGCCAGGAACAAGGCTTTAAAAATGTATAAAATAATGACCTCTGCTCTGGGTGGGTCACAGTTCGGCCCTAAACTATCTAGTAGTCCTCTATCAGCTCGTGGCATCACCCCAAACACTGAGTTTGCTTGTGAGCATTTGGGGGGGTGGAAAGGTCAGGGTGAGGGGGTGAAAATCCAGGGGAGTCTGGCCAACTCGCCTTTCATTTGGCTTCACGTAGGAGTAGATTTTAACATATCTGGAATAGAAAACGCCCTAGACTGTGTGTTATTAAAACAATCCTCCTCAAATATTGTTCTTCTGAGACAAAGCTCTCATAAATATTGGAAGGCATTGAATTCAGAATCGAGGCAGGCTTGCTCGCCAAGAGCAGAACCTTAAAGACGTATAAAGCTCCTCTCTGTCTCTCCCCTCCCTCAGAGTCAGCTCAAAAGATTGATCTATTCTTGCTGTCTGTGTTGCTTCACTTCCCCCTCACTCCTAAAGCCATTTCATCTGGCTTCCACCCCCACCACGTTACTGAGGCTGATCCTGCTAAGGTCCCGAAAGCGTTTTTCAGCTCAGATTTTAGTTAGGTCCCAGCAGCATCTGGAAGTTGACTTCTCTCTCCTTCTTAAAAAATCCTGGGGCCTGGGTTTTAACACCACACTTCGTGGCTATCTCCCTGTTCACTGGTCATTCCTTCCACCTGTCCTCTGCCCACCTCTCCTTTTCCACCTGACTCTTCAAGGTTGGTGTTCCTTGGAATTCCGTTATAGTTCTAGAGCCGAGAGAGCACAAGAGTGCTGCTATCACTACAGATTAGTGAAAAACAAAAACCTTCTCATCTTCTGTACCCCACGGTGTAGAAGTCCGTCCAGCTCTTGTTGACTGAACAGCAGTGGTGGGCTGGGGACATTGCCTTGCTCAGTCATGGTTCCAAACTCCTCCTGGTGCCTTTCCTCGACTGAGGAGGAGCTAGGAACCGTGTTGCCCTGATCCCTTGCAGCTGGAGTCTCAAATGTGTTGGAGGTTTCAACCATCAGCGGTCCTCATGTGAAACTGGAATTTGAAACTCCTCTAGGTGGAAAGAGAGGCAGGGGAAGTGCCGGAGTCATCCATTTAGCTAGTGTGAGGGTCTAGCAGATACTATGTGGCTCTGGAGCCAACGATCCCGGTGGAACTTTCTGAGGCCTGGCACACCGTTAGGGTAGCCTGTTCATTAATGCGGTGATTTCAGTGACAGCCTCCTGATTCCCAGAAGTTCCCCCCATGGCCTTGTCACACACAAAAATTGTCCAAGGCTTAGCAATGGAGATTAGGGGGTGTCTTTCAGGGAAGTTCTGGTTATTGTCTAGGAGGAACTCTCAGGAATTTACCTATTCTATAAAGATGCGCACCTTTGATTTTCTACTAACTAGGCTATTTTAGAACTCTAAGGTAGGAATTTACTTGTAGCAAATGAAAGAAATGCAAATACTTCTTGTTCACAGCAAAGCAAATTACTTTTTTTCTGGTAGATACAGAATTGACTTTTGCCCTAAAGAAAAGGTAATCCCAAACGTTTTTTGTATTGCTCTAAAACTACACTAATAAGGGAGCCCCTAGTCATCTGTGGTTATTGGGCACTCTCGGTGTGGCAAGTTTGAATTGAGAGATGTTTGCAAGTGTAAAATACACACCAGAATTCAAAGCCTTAGTATGTAAAATAGCTCGTTTCATTCGCTGTTTGTATGAATCATATTGAAATAATATTTTGGATATATTGAACTAAAAAAAATATTGTCAAAATGAATTTCACCTATTTATTTTTACTTTAATATGGCTCCTTGAAGATGCTCGTATGACAGCTGTTGAACAGTCCTCCCCTGTAGAATTTCAAGCGGGTTCACCTCGCTTAGCCAGATGAGTCCAGCGTCCCTGATTGTATGTATGTTTGTATACACACATGTCTACATGTGTATGCATCTCTAAATTCTCTTTTGAACCAGATAGAACCTAGAAGATGTTCTGTCATTAATGAATGCCTTGAGTAGAAATCTTTGACACAAGTCATTTTATGACTTGCAGGAGAATCTCAGTTTTAACATTTTACTCTTTAGCAACCAGTTCTACAGAGTTGCTCCAACAGGCCCGACCTAACGTCCTTCCAGCCCTCCTACTGACTTCGTGAGGACCCAATTCCCTACATGAAATTCCCTTCCAAAAGAGCTAAGGTGGTTTTCTCGACCTGCTACAGCGCCCTGATCCGATAGCTAACGACGAGGGTTTACTGTGTTCTGAATACTGCCTGAAACACTCGCAGATTCTCTCATTTTGTCTCCAGTCACAACTCAGAGGCAGGCCGTGTTCTCCTTCTTGAGGCACTGAGAGTTGAAGAATCTTGCCCCACTCGCTCAAGCAGAATTGATCCCCAAGCCCACCTCCGTTCCCACTGTGCCACTGTCTCTTGTCTTTCCCTTAAATAAAACAGAAAGGAGAGGGTGTCTGTCACTTGGCTAATCCCAAAACGGTGGTAGGACAGAGAAGCCAGAGGCTTCGGTCCTGCCTCTTCTGCCCCCAGGCCCTGGGATGCGGTTGTCGGATTGGTTGTCGGGTTTTCAGAATCCGGGGTAGCTCCTCCAGACTCCCCCAGCGGAGGAGGTGGATTGACACCCCCCCCCCCCAGCGGAGCAGTAACTCCAGCAGGTTACTAGTGGAATTGCACTTGAAGTGTGTGACTGACCGTCCCAGAGCTTGCTTAAGAGGCTCCCCACCATCCTTGGCCAAGACAGAGGACAATTATACTGTAATAACTGCTAATAAGGGCTTCCTGTGTGTCAGATGTTGCGCCGGGCAATTTCTATACATTCTCTTTAATTCATTCAGGAACTCAGTGAGGTGAGGGTTATCCCCATTTTAAAAAGGAGTAATCTGTTTCAGGTTGATTATGGAAGGGCTGGGATTCCCTTGAAAATCACTGAACTCTTCTGCTCATGGGCTACATATGACAGAAATTTTAGACATTACAGGTGATACTTAAAGAATGCGGGGGGAGGGTGTTTGGGGTGCCAATCCTCTCCACAGTTGGAAATCCATATATGACTTTGGACTCCCCAAAAACTTAACTGCTAATCCCCACTGTTGACCGAAGGAAGCCTTACGGATTACAGAGAGAGTTGATTAACACATATTGTGTATGTCAGATTAGAGAGTATATATTTTTTAAGATTTTGAGAGAGAGAGCATGAGCTGGGAGAGGGGCAAAGGGAGAGGGAGAAGCAGACTCTCCTGCTGAGCAGGGAGCCCTATCCGGGCTCAACTCCAGGACTCCACATGACCTGAGGTCAAGGCAACCGCTTAACCAACTGGGCCACCCAGGTGTCCCTGATTATATACTATATTCTTAAGCTAGAAAAGCTATTAAATACATTTACAGTACTATGCTATACAAGATTCTCATATAAGTGGACCCGTGCAGTTCTACTTCATGTTGTTCAAGGGTCAACTATATGGTAAGATACCATTAAAAAGCTTATATTGATAATGAAGAAGTCTGTGCTGTTTGTCCACATGTAACTGAATAAGAAACGTGCTTAAGAAAGAATAGCAAAAATATTATGTACTCTCCTTCCATTATTAATGCTAGTTTAAAAGCTTGAAATGGGCAGGCAACTCAATATTTTCCAGCATGCACCACGTTTGCTTTTAATTCATTAGCTGTCTCTTCTTCCTGTCTGCTCTCTCGCTATGGTCTACATTTTATACCAGTGCTGCAGAGATACCCGAAAGGACTATTCTGCTCCACTTCAGACCCAGGAAATAGAACTGGTATGAATTATTAATAGTGTTGGCTTTCTAGTGCTTTAATTCCACCCCTTTGTTTCAAGAAGGATATTAGTTAAATGGAATTTTTCTTATCACGCCAGGAGCTCACTGCATTCTGTAGGAAACAGTAAATGACTTGAGTAATAGAAGAGCCAGTCCTATGTTGATTTCCACTTGTACCTACGAGGGATTCTCCATCCATTCCACTCCCTGTATCCTTATCAGGGATAGGTTAACAGGGCAAGGTTTTCACTGGGCTCTTCGGAGCCTTGGGCTTCCCCAGAGGTGCTCCAGCTAGAGCTGGGAAACGGGGGCCCGACGGGGAGGTTGTGTACCTCACCCCCAACCATTCCCTAGCTTCAGAGAAGCACTTCACTTCTACAAGCATCAAACTTGCATGCAAAATTATGTTGGAAGAAAGGACTCTTCTTTTTAAAAAGCTTAAAAATCCTGAATACAACTACAACAATAGATGTTTGTACATCTCTGGGATGCTAAGGACAAAGTCTAAAGATTTTTGATAATTACAATATCTGAGGATATACAACCAACTGTGCCCTGAACTTAAATGGTGGCAGGTCATGTGACTGGGTTTGCAGGATGGTCTTGGCCTTCCGGGGGAGTTCTAATAGTCACTCTGTACCCTGGATGAAGTCAGTTACCATGCTATCTAATGAGTAGACTTAAAATCACGAGAACTGCAGTAATATTTGGGGGCTGGCAAAAATAGGTGAAGAGATTCCACAAAAAAAAACCTGGTCCACGTGCTTACTCCCAGGTTATTAGGTCCGACCCACAGACCTCCAGCTTCCTCTAAGAGGATGAATACAGTCATTACTCGTTGTTTCATAGGGACTGCCATGGATTTTATCATGGTTCTGTAATAAGAGCAACTATCTGTTTCCCTTTCAAAGTGTGTAAAAAACGGGAGTGTTTTGTTTCATGTGAGATAAAAATCAAAGAGTTAAAAGGTCAGGCCCAGGGATCCCTTCTGTGTGTGGACTGTGGAGCACCCTATAAATGCCCCCTTTTCTCGTGCACGGAAGCTGTAGGCCAGAAGGCGGCAGGCAGGTGCCGAAGCTGGATTCATTCAGTACGTATTGTATTTATTGAGTGCCCACTGTTGTCAGGCATCGTGCAAGATGCTGAGCAGGGAACAGTGAGTCAGACTCCTACTCTGCCTTAGAATTTGCATTCTAATGTGGAGGCGGCACGTGGTGAACACATCAAGAATTACATAAACATGGCAATTACACAATGTGAGAATTCCCATGATGCACACAAGAGTTGGGGGCAGGGTCCCTTTGAGACAGGGGCAGTCAGCAAAGTGTCTGTGGGAGGGTAGAAACCTGAGTGCTTTTTCGAAGGACACAGCTGGCCTCTGTGCTGGTTGCTGAGGCCACAAATGCGTGGCGTCTGCTGTACTTGATAGCCCAGTGTGCGCCATCCGCACGGAAGAACCAGAGAGCCACGGAAGCCCCGAGGGGACCCATAGTTGGGGCCTGCCTGAGGAGGAACGGAAAAACTCAATGCAGTTAATTTATTAAATGAATAGATTTTTCCTCGGTCTTCTAACATTTTATTCATTTTCTTTTACGCAAAGATAACATACATGCAAGATCATTGTCTTTTGCCATTCTGCACAAAAATTCTTACAACGATGTATAATCCTCATCAAACATTGAGATACATCCATAAGGAAATCTCTTAATATTCTTACTTTATTGTTAAGAACAACAATGATTTTGGTAAAAGAGCTAAACTTTATAGAAGTGAGTTTCATTTTCAAAATCTCTACATACACCATTTAAAACAAAAGTGAAGGGAGAACACGATTATCAAGTAACATGACTCCTATTAATAGAATTTTCCATTTACATCTTATCCTTCCTTTATTAGCTGAACCTTATTTTTTTTTAAAGCCTATCAGTGGGTCATATTTCTTAAATAAAAATACCTGAAAGATACATACACACAAAGCAGATTGAGATTTACAGCAGAAATATTGGACTTCAGTGTTGTTCAAGCAAATGTAATTCACTCATCCATCCATCCATTCAGTATTTATTGAGTCTGCTAACCTAATAGGTAAAATATGCTGGAGCCAGAGCCATGCGTGCTGGCCCCCTGCCTGGGTGAACACTCTTCATGAGTCTTCCTTTACGTACGAAAGCAATTCTCTCAAAGGCACAGAAGTAGCCAAAATGTGCTTGATAGCCTACGGTAAGGAGTAATTTGAGATTATCCAATCAAGGTGATAAAAATGGATTAACAGGACAAATTCTGGAGAACTACAATTGGGTGGTTTACCTCGGAACCCCAAAGAAAAGAAAACTCTTCTACCAAGGAACTTAAGTAAGGCGTCCGATTCCAGTGAAGACCTCACTCGTTTCCCTAGGTACCAGTTCAAAATAGCAAGAAAAATAGAACATAGTTAAAGTATTATCAGGAAGTATGACCTGAATTAAGTAAACTACCAAATTTTGATGAGGAGCATGAAGACGTGAACAAAAGCAGGGAAAATCGTTACTCTTGATGACAAGATTAAATGTAAGAATGCCAGTTCTTTCTGGATTTTAAAAGGAGATTTGAAAGGATTAGACAAAATTATGCTGAACTCTAGTAGACCTTGAGATAAACAAGGACAATTAGAATTATTAGGTTAGGGGCTGGGGAAGTATAGGGACTGCTGAGCATTAATATATATTATAAGGCTGTAAGAATTAAGATAGTTTGATGTTGGTTTAGGGATTAACCAAAGGTACCAATGGAGTCAAATAGAATGTCTAGAAAAATATTCAGGCATAAACACAGATTTAGTCTATGATTATAGTTCTGGGGGAAATGTGTAAGCATTCAAAATTAAGACCTCTTTTTCATATCATGCAATCACATAATTCCAGATGGATTAAAGATTTAAATATAAAGGATAAAGCCATACTTTCAGTTAAAGATGTTACATTTGGAACATACGCATTTGCTTCTGCTCCTACCTAAACCCCACTTGAGTATGAGTAAAACTAATATTTTAAAAAGGTTTAAACACCCACAAGAACAAAGAACAGGAGAGAAAGCTACAAAACGTTGAAAAACAAGGCAAGAAAACTTGGGAAATTAGCAGACGGACTAGTGGTCACGCTGACCTGAATGGTAAGCATCCAGTGGGGGAAGCGGGGAAATGGCCCTTTTAACACAGTGGAAACCCCCCAAGCCTCAGGCCACTGGAAGGGGACAGAAAGGTGGGGTCAAAAATTCAAGGATTTAAAATTTGTTTAATAAGCTGTGCTCTCCTACCCCTACACTGCAGAGTAGCTTCCCCGCCTGTCTAGGTGGAAGCTGGAGTTTCATGCTCTGGCCAGGGTCTTCTAGGCACAGTTGAAAAGAGATAAAACAGGTATTCAGCGAGAGTTACACAGTGAATACTGAGGCCTTACCCTTCTTCCCAAAGAACACAGACAAACTGATAGAGTCTAGGCGGGACATTGGACATGCCTTCCCTGGAAGATTTGCCTCATCCAAGAGAAGAGATACAAAGATACCAAAATTGGAGGCTCCCCAATGAAATGGTTTATTCACCTCCCTCTAGTAAACCTAAGACCATAGCTCTGAAGCTGGCTAAAGAGAAGTCCATTCCAGATTGGAGGATGGGGAGTCCTGCCTTCCATTGTTCTCTCTAGGAAACATCTGCTTGAATTGCTAACTCTGCCCCTAAGATGGGATGTCCCTATGGAGAATCCTTTGGCCCAGTCACTGATTCCTGGCCCCACTGGTCTCACCATACTTGTAGAGCAGACGTCTAAGGAAGCGCAGCACAGGCAGGCGGGTATGCTGCTGCTGGGCATCTGGTCACCCTCAAGGGCTCTCCCATGGCAATTATTAACACCTTTTCACTCTAATTCCGCAACCCTACTTCACCTCCATTAATTCTTAGTAAATTACCATACCTCTTACTCTACTAAGAAAATGGATGCTATCTTACGTCAATACCTCTTCATATCCAAGTTGTTCTCATTTTTTTTTACCCTTTCTCTTCTATGCAGAGATGTATCCTGTTTTCTAAATCTAATGAGTCTACTTAACGATCCTGTTTCTCCCAACCTGCCCTGGGGCCAATTACCACTTCTTTGCCTTGTACCTTCCATTCATTCCCTCTACCCACTTGTGAGAATATGTGCAGCAGTGCTGAGATGGGCCACTCAGGCTCCCTTTCAGGACTGAAGGACTTATTTTCCAGATGCCGGGAGTGCTGGTGCAAGGTGGCCCTCAGCCATCAGCCTACTTCAGGCGTTGACTCAGCAGAACGAAGTCACCACACTAACGGTCACACCTCCTTCTCTGGGGAGCTCTCCTTTAATTACTGGCTCACGTGGGGGATATCAAGACCCTGCTTTCTCACTGTGAATTGAGACATGCTGAAGGGTCTTCCCAGCATCAGAGTTCCTCATGTGTCAGTTGAGGTCTTCAGTGAAACTGCATCTCACCCAGCTTCTCCCTCAGTCCAATCCTGTCTACTTTCCTTGCCTCCTACAGGTCTTGAACCTGAGGGCATCCCTACAAACTAGTCTCCATCTCAGAGTCTGTATCCCAGGCTCCCTTCTCTGTGACATCAAGTCTGTAAGTAATGGACATTTACAAATTTGATAGGTGGTGCCAGATTGCCCTTTTGAAAGGCTATACAAATTCACATTCCCATCAGCAATCCAGAAAAGTGCCTCTTTTCCCATACCTTAACTATCACGATTAGATATTATCAAATTTTCAAACATTTGCCATTCCCTAAGCAACAGATGGTGTCTCATTCTTGCTTGATTTGTGTTTTTAAAATTATGAGTAAGAGTGAGAATATTTGCACATATTTATTGGCCATTTATATTTCTTTCCCTTCCATCTGTTTATGTTCTTTGACCATTTTTTTATTAGATAGCTATCTTTTATGTATTGATTTTTAAGTGCTCTTTGCATAGTAAGAAAACTGCAAGAAAACTGCAAATAAGTTTTCCAGTTTGCTGTTTGTTTTGGCTTTGCTTAAGACATTTTTTGACCATTCAAAAGTTTTACCTTTTTAATTAGTTAACATTATCAATTTTTCCCCTAATGCTTCTTGGTTTCCTGCCATGCTTATTAAGTTGGCATTCCTATGCTAAGATTTGGAAAGTTCTCTAGTATTTAAAACTTAGCTTCAATGTCACTGCTATCACAAAGCTGTCCCTGAGTACCTTGTCCAGAAATAAACCCCATCCAATTCCTTCCCTTTATATTAAAACCACATTACACATCAGATTCCAAATTACAGTTATTTTTATCATTCTCCAAACTCTTCCATTAGTTTCTGAATTACTGAGGGAAGAAACCTCATTTTAGGTATCCGTGTATGCATTCCAGTCTCAAGGATATGTCTTGAATACAGTGCTACTTAAATATTTATTGAATCAAAGTGAATTAACGGGTACTGTTTGATTATGTGGTTCTTAACTAACACCCTTCATGAAACAGGTGAAATTAAAGCACTTTAGCTAGAACTCCTAGATCTGCCATCTCCAGCCCTGAGCCACACCTATAAAGGGCTGACTGCAGGAGGAGCATACGAGTGAAGTCTTAGGACTTGCAAAGTGACAGGTGACCTGAACACGCCTAGGTAAGTACGCAGGTCAGGCAAGATGCTTCCTACAAACAGGGGTGGATGCTTGGAACCACGGTACAAGGTGGCCCTCCGTATGATACCAACACACACTGTAAACACAGCTGAATCTCCTAACAGCACAGCCATTCTGCCCCTACCAGTGGCATAGATTTCTCCTTGGCCATACTTCTGGCTGATGAAGTTCTTAATGGTGTTGAAGACTAGCTACAAGTAGGTAGTCAGGCTCTCAACTAGCTAAATACTTTATCATCCTAGGTGGATTAGTCTTGCAACTCAGAGCCATTAGTAGTGGTCCTGGATTCACTGGTTTCAACCGCTCTCCTCTCATTCTCTCTTGGCCCATTTAAATACAGCTTTCACTCCACCAAAACCATTCTTAGGCCATCAGTGACCAGCGTGTTGCCAGTGCAATGTTTAATTCTCAGTCCTCACCTTACTTGACCTGCCAGCAGTAGGGACCCTGCTGATCCCTCCCTGCTCCTGGAAGGCTGCATTTGATTCCTGGGGCAGGATGCCCTTGCAGTTCTTCTGGAGGCTTCTTTTCTCTGCTGGTACTTCCTCTGCTTCCTGGGCTCTGAACTTTGCACCATCCTCACCTAAAGCACAATCCTCAGAACTCTTCCCTTTTCTATATTCATGTCCTTGGTGATGCCATCCAATCTTATGACTTTCAGTACGGGCCACTTGCAGACAAATTCCGACTTTATCTCCTCCAGCCAGACACAAAGATCCACCTACATGTGCGACGTCTCATGCAGAGGTCTACTAGTTATCTCAACGTCAACATTCCAAAACTGACTTCTGATCCCCCTCCCCCCACCACCAATCTGCTCATCTCACGGTCTCTCCACTTCAGTGAATCACAACCACAACCAAGCAGTTTTTCACCAAGAACTCCAGTGTCATCCTTCCGTCCTCTCTTTTCCTCACACCGTGTCCAGTCTGTCAGCAAATCTATTGACTGTACCTTCAAAACACATCCAGAAGCTGATGATTTGTTACCACCACCACTGTTACTACCCTGAGCAAATTACGTATCTCTTCTCTTTCCTCATCAGTAACTTGAGAGTCATAATGGACTGTGTAACGTACAGGGTTAATGTGTGGATCAGAGTAAGAGTCTACGTAAAGAACTTCGCACAATGCTGAGCAAACAGTGCTCAATACATTCTCGCTTTTATTATTTCTCTGTTTCAGACAAGATTTCAAGGAGATAGGACTAGTAAAATTGAAGCCATTGGCTCCTTTTCATAATAACGGAATTTTATTGTCAACACATGCAATTTCAACTTTTAAGATTTTAACGGAGTTGAAGAAAGTAAGATGTGTTACTGGACTTAGCTTCTAAAAAGGACAAACATGAAAATTTACCTTACCGCAAAACTGTCGTAAGAGCCAGAGAAAGGCTTAAATAGTACAACGGCAATTTGAGTCATTGGAATTCTCTAGCCTGATTCAGAGTAATTTTCAGCTAATCAGACTTTAGCCTAGAAAATGTTTTTAATTCAAGGTTATATGAGATTGATACTTGATATTTCACAGCTGTGTATGACAGTAGCCTCGCAGCTTGAAAGAACTTTGGGGCTATGAGCAAACTTGTCGACTATTCCTACAGCAACAGCTGGAATAACAGCCATCACTTGTATAAAATTAGCTCCTATTGTTTACTCGTCATCCCAACTAATTGTTATTAGGTAGAAAGAGTCTGGAAAATCTTAACAGTAATATCTGAAATGTCAACAGTATTAAAATAAGCCTGAATTGAATAGGAAGCATCTCAGATAAGTACCCAAAGGCATAAATTAGACACATATATATATATTGCTAATAAAGAAAAACCGTTGCACTACAGAAGCAGAAAAAGTTCCACAGCATTTAACATGTCCCTTTAATGTAGTCACTTTGATAATATATGTAGTAAGAAATGGTTTTTTGAATAGATAAGAAAATGTTCACCTAATTTCATTTAAATGTTTGTGGAAAATCACATTCTTCATACTTTTTTTTTCTTTCAGTCTGCACAAATATAGATCTTTGTAGATATATTTATATGTATATTTATATGTATATTTAAGTCATCTACCATGTGCTGGGTAATGAGAAAAAAACAATGATGAATTGTTTTTATTACTTAACTCTTTGTAAAAATATAATCCTTTTAGATATAAGAGCTAGGTTATAATGGCTTTGGATGTTTTAAGACAGGGGAAATAACCCCAATATGAAATCATCAGTTCACTGTGCTTAATTTGCTTTTCTTTGTCCGTATTTAATTATGTATTAAACTCTCTGGTACTCTGATATATACGTGATGTATATAATGGAACAAAATTTATATTTCACATTAGATGCAAAAGTTACTTAGTAAACTCCCATTGCGACCTGGGATAGGATCATTTTAGCTAGTCTATATTCATGTTATATGCTAATTTTTATTTGTTTATTTTTTGTAGGATGACCTGGCTGAGTAGAGTTGGAAGTCCTAGTTCTCGCATTGACCGCACGAACTTTTCTAATGAAAAAATCATCTCTAAACTTCAATACTCAAATTTTAGTATTCGATACTAAGAGAAATAAAAATTTTAATGCTTACATTGCACAACAAACACTAGATATTAAGTCTATGTATTAGGATATTAGTAGCAGAGTAAGTTAAAAAAGGGACTTTCTGTTCTGAAAGCAACAATAGCATGTGTTACTAAAAATGTCTGACACTGAAATAATTTTACTCAACTATGTTTTTAAAAAGTAAAAACTTAGCATTATAAAATAAATGTCATTACAAAACATTTAATATGAAGATTTAAACTTGTCTAATGGAATCTTTAAGTGTAATGAATGTTCTAGCAAACATTTGACTAGGCATAAAATAAAGCTAACCATTTAAAAATTAAAAATTATTGTCTGAAATGAATTCTAAAACCTTCTGCATAAAATTTGTTATTGAAGTTGAGTAATTAATATAAAGAACCAATCATTAGATACAAATGTATGATGATTAGTATAACCATAAAATCCTAGCAATAAAAAATTAATTTCTAAAATCCTGGTTGAGACATGACTCTGTATTTAGCTTGGAGATACTTGATGCTTCCTAGGAGCTGTATTCTGTATAGTGATCAGGGGAGTGATTCCAGTATAACAAGCAGCAAGATTTATGTCAACAACTATCTACAATGGATGGCCTATTAACCAGAAAAGGAACTGAGAGTCTAACTGAATCATCCTATCCCCTAACCTTGACCTATCATTTGGGGATTTTCACATGTAAATGGTAATTAAGCAACAGAATATTCTAAGGGGAAGGTTCATTTCTATACCATAGAATTATACTATCAAAAAAGGAACACCTTTAACTCCAAATACTGGGGAGTTTCAAATGTTATAAGTATATACATGCATACAGCCTTCAAGGATTTCCTCATTTTTATAGCAATGGAATCCTTCATGAAAACAAAATTTTCTATGAAATACACAAAAGAAATGAAAAAGCACAACTAGTATGATTGAAGTGGGCATGGAGGTCCCTGGATCCCTGCACACTTGGTCTCACTCGCTCTCCTGCATCTTGTCTGCCTTGCACAATTGCACATCCCCTAGGAGTACACATTAGAAATGACCATTGAACCTATGGAACCAATCTCCACTGCTCCTCTCCACGGCATAGAGAAAGACTGCAGGCCTCTCTCCTTCACCTGCTGCAAGATGAGAACCGAGAGAAGGAAATGAAGTGGGGCTGACATTGTTCCTTTGAAAGGTTAACTCTATGGATAATGGTAATATTGGTATCAAATATATGCACAACAATACAACACTAGCAAATGACAAGGATATTTTTTAAACTTTCCAAAAACACTTCAAGGAATAAAGAACTTTCCCGTTACTCTAATGTCATCATCATGTTGAGTATTATACGCATCGAATATTATACAGGAGACTCTATTGCGATACTCATTTGAATTTTGGTCTTTTGTTTAATATATTATTAAACAAATAAAAATATAAAATATATTTTAAAATATTTATTTTATTAAAAAAATAAAAAAATATTATTAATATTTTATTTCCCTACTCCTGGTTGAAGGAAGAGAGAAAAGCCTTCATGTTTCCTACGCTCAGGGAAGGCTTTGGTGCTAGTCTCCTGAAGACAACTTCTCTTCCAAGGTTTTACCTTAAAGAGCGCATGATGCTATGAGTTGAGGACAAAGACAAACACTAGGCCCTTAGCAGGGAGAAGAGAAGCAGAAGTGGCAAGAGCCAAGGGGAGGAGATGATCAGCCAAGGCTTCGGAAAGGGACCAGTGTAGGTTTCCCAAGAGATGGAGACCTGCGTCTTTTTCCCCCAGTGGCGCCTCTGCAGGATGGCTGCGCCTGAGCAGGAAACAGCTGGAGCTTCCAGAGAAGCGGGATCCCAGGCCCAGGGAGTCCTGCACCAGGCGAGATTCCTGTCCCCAAAGTGCTACAAAGCATCCTGCCACAAGGGACCGTGGTGGCTGGGACAGTCGTCCTGGTAACTGGAATGGACTGGGAACCAGAAAAGTCTTTCCTGAATGTTCTCTCTTGCATGAGACCCTTTACATGGTCCTTCTGGAAGAGGGTAGAAAACCCCAGGGATGACTGAGAATTAACTTCCCACCTCTCAGGATGGGGCTTGAAATGGGTTTGATTTGATTTACAGAAAACAAAATTTCTTGCACACTCAAGTTTGAAACAAAATCTGTATCTCTTTACACATAGAAAGGCTAACTGATTTTAGAAAAATACCATCTCAGAAGTGACACCAATGTGTCACTTTTCTTTTTTTTTTTTACCTCAACACCCTCTGCTAATTCCCTTCCCAGCTCTCTTGATAAGAAAATCATACTTCGCCGGCACAATCTTCTAACCGCACAGAGTGAATCACATTAGTCAAGGTTGCTTAGTAATGAACACATAACTAAATTCTATTACTGGATGAAGAATGTTGTAAATAATGATTAAAAGTCAGTGTTCATGAATGGGTAGAAAGCAAGAGAAAAAAAAGGTAAAACATTTTTAAACATGTGTTCTCGAGACCAGATAACACATCTTACCAGTAAACTTGCTATGTCAGATTTCACAGTGAACTCACACAGGGAATTTTGAATTTACATATTTTAGATATGAAGAAACCTTGACAGGTTTAGTTTTGTCAGAATCAGACATTTTAAAAACCAAGAAAACAAATTAAGCAAAAGATGGGTATCTGCTTCAGTGAAGACCAACGAGGGGTCGTGATACTCAACGTGCCCACACCCGCAGAATCGGGCTATGATTTGTAAAAGCATATTAATATTTTTTTATATTCATATGAAAATGCCTATCTTTTAAAAAGCTAGTTCAGGAAGTAAAGCTTAGTACAATCCTCTAGGTTGGAGGGAATATGCAAAGGAGAGACTCTACCAGGTGGGGTGAACAGAAGCAGCTAGAGCGTGGGAGAGACATGAGATTTTCTCACGAGGAAGGGTATGGGCTTCTGAGCTTGAGAAGAAGCAATGGAGGTGTCATCTGACACTGGGAATCTCTAAGTTCAGGGGTGTATCCTGCGGCCTGAAGGATCCTAGTGCTTCAAAGGTAGTCACTTCGTTAACAAAGGGCAGAGACGCACTGAAGGGAGACAACTGACAGGTGAGGGGTGGGGACAGGGCCACACCCACTAGTTTGTGCGGGAAGCTGGTCACTGCTGTTAGGACAAAGGATTTTAACTTTGTCTACTGAAGGAATTTTTGAGAAGCACCACCTGTGTCTAAGCTCATAATCAGAGACAACAGAAAACCAGAATCTACTTCAAAAAATTAGCCTGTATTTGGAATGTCTGTACTTCACAAATACATTTCATATGGTAGTTCTCTGGTGTCTGGTTTTTGTTTTTTAAGATTTTATTTATTTACTCGACAGAGAGAGAGACAGCCAGCGAGAGGGGGAACACAAGCAGGGTGAGTGGGAGAGGAAGAAGCAGGCTCCCGGCAGAGCAGGGAGCCCGATGCGGGGCTCAATCCCAGGATCCTGGGATCACGCCCTGAGCCAAAGGCAGACGCTTAACAACTGAGCCACCCAGGTGCCCCAAGCGTCCGTTAATTTAAATATCAAAGAATGTTCACTATTTAGTTCAAGGGAAGAGATTTCTCCATCTGGAACTAATTTCAGGAATTGCAAATAGGCAACCTCGTGCAGTAGAGAAGAACCATCAGAAGACGGGCATTCTGGGCCTAACCCATCCATTAACTAGATGTAGGCCTAGGTGCATTTGCAAAATCAAGACTTTCAACTAAATTGAGACTTTTTGCAGGATTCCAGGAAGCCAGACGCCTCCCAGGAGGTGGTGACAGGAGAACTACAGAAGGGCCGCGTGAAAGACGGACAGCTGAGGGTCCCAGTGTCTGCTCTAATCACAGCGGCCCTGCCCTCCTCTCTCTCTGCATTAGGACCCTCCCTCAGACATCCGAGAAGAACTTCCTCAAAGAAACAGAAACAAACAACAGCAAGATGACACTGAATTTAGGATCTGGGGTCTTCTTTTCTAAGTGTCTAAACACGTTAAACCCGAATTCATGTCCTGTTCTCTCGTCAAGCCAGTGTGGTTTGTACAGTCCACCTTTAGTCCCTTCCACTGATGCGTAATAACGACAAGTACTACTGGAAATAAATTCTTCGTTTTCCCAGTGGCCTCCCTAAAGTTCTCTGGTAGTTAAAGTATTTCTGAAATTGATTTCTGTGGTCTTTTGTTTCTATGTTTCCAAAATGAAAAACATGCAAGACGAAATACAAATATATCATTAGTGGCTTAATTAAAATGTATTTTACAAGCATATCTTGGAGATCTTTATTTTAACCTGACATTTAGCATTATGTGTAAGAGGTAATTTTCCTTTTCTTAATGGATTCAAATTGTTTGGACTAAGACCAAAGACTGATAACAATTTTAAACCTTAGAATTAAAAAGTCTAGTTACTGTATGATCTCATTAGATTTTTCTACAGAAAGTGGGTTTTCCCCCCTCTTAGAGACATGATTTATGCTCTCTGCTGCTAAAAGGTCTATATACATTATTGGTTGGATGTCCAAGATGCTGCTTTTATCCTCAAACTATGTTTTTCTTTTATTTGCTTTGTTTTCCATGGTGGCACTGTGGACTCTGCAAGCCCCAGTGAATACAAGCCTCCAATACAACAGCTGCAGCTTCCCCGCCCCCTTCTCATTTTTTACAAATGCTAGAAATGCATAGGGAAAGACAAGATGCAAGACATTAACTGCATTGGAAATAGAGTTTCTGTTTCAGAACAAGTATTAAAAGGATTCTGGTTAGTCATTTAGTCATTTGCAAGCATCAAAGCAGAATTTCTAACTGAATTCAGTGCACATTAATCTGGATTAACAACATGCTTGCAATGCTTCACCGAGAAATTGGCATAAACAGGTAGACACGATGTACCATTATTTTTGAGATGCAGTATCGACAACAACCAGAATAAATGGAATGGAAATCCTACTTTTCGGGTACTATTTTTTGAGGCAGCAAAAGAAGAATCAAGCCTTCTCTCTGTTCTCTGATCCCGGCTACTATTCTTTCTCCATTACCTGGGATCATCTCACTTCTCCATCACAGCACGGCAGGAAAGGGAAGGACACGTGCAGTGGCATCGTGGGTGGTCCCTGTACTTACAGCATGGAAACGAGGCCAGGTAGCTTCTTATGCATTCACTTGATAATGATTTGATCTTTGTAAATTATTTTATATGTCCTTTCATATATGCATTTCATAATATTAAAAATTAAGTCTCCTAGAAATGTTATAGCAAAACAACAAAATACTGGATTGGGAGAGATCAATGATTCTAGGACTTTAGACAAGAGGGATACCCACCCTCTGTTGGCAAATACCAGTATATAACCAAACTCCCCGCATTAAAACATAAACAGTAAACAAAATCAGCCTGAAAATTTACCCAAAAAAAGCAATGGAGCTAAGGTAAACGGAACATTATCCTTTCAAGAGAAGGACACACCTCAAAAAGGGATTTATTATAGGAAAAAATTTTCAGGGAACATCTGCTTTTATCCTTGCCAGCATGTAATGAAAGTTGATCTTTGAAAGAAGAGCAGGGAGCCATTGTGGGGGAGGGGGAGATGTGCAGATTAAAATAAAATCTATGGATGAAAATAGCTGAGATGTAAAAAATCATACTCCGAAGAGCCGGCAACACACACAGACACACACTTAAGCTGCGGAACGATTAGAGGAAACCCAGAAGGGAACGGGAGCTTTGTAATCCATTTGGGAATTAGGAACTGGCAAATGTCATTAGTGATGGAGAGCAGTGGTGGCTAATCCCAGCTGATTATCAGAACTACCCAGGAAGCCTTCTAAACACAGAGTCTAGGCCCCCACCCGGACCTACTGAATCAGGATCTTCCATGGCTTTTGTCCCTGAATCTGCAGTTTTAAAAATACCCGCAGGTGATTTTGACAGTCAGGCAGGCTTTGGAAACACTGGTGTAGAGAATTAAATCTGAAAAGGTCATCAGGAAAGTGAAAGAACAACAAAAAGAAAATTTGAGAGTGAAAATGAGTGGGTTGGAGGAAAGAGAGCCCATAAATCAATAGAAGTGCAGAGAAAAAAAAAAGCCAGAATAACTGAAACAGAAGGAAAAATCAGTTATGACTGAAGAAAGTGTTCTTGAGTTAAAGAATATAGCTACAAAGTATACGGCAGAAAGTTATATGGCTAGAAAGGACTTAAGTTTTAAGCAAAAATTACTGTAAAGAAGCCCATACATAAAGTGTGGCTAAAAAAATAATTATTAAGACTTAAAACAAGGCCATCTGGCATTCGCCTCGAGAGGAACCTAATTGCTGCCCAGCAACTGCTTTTTCTCTCATCCCCACACTCAACAGTGACCGCATAATCACTCTTCATTCGGCCATGGCTTTGCTTCCTGTTTCCATCAGAAGAGAGAATTTCCACAAGCTCCTACCGTCCCACTTACTCACCTCCCCACACTGGTACCCAAGTCCTTCCTCCCCCTTCCTGCCAGATGACTGTCCAACCATCTGGGGCTCACCCCAGGGAAGGCAATGCCAGGATCCCATATCCTCAAGGGTGCCGGTCCTGCAATTCTCACTCCCCACCACCAATTTGTGTCTTCTAGTGCATGAATCTTTCCATCGGTCTACAAACATGCTATCATTTCTCCTTCTCTTGACCCCACCCTCTACCACCACATAGCTCTTCCTTTTACGGATCAGCTCCTCCAAAAAAGTGGACTATACTTGCTGTAATCCAGTGTCTCCATTTTGGAAGCTGTTCCCATTACGCTTTTGCTCCCCCTCTCTTCTACCAACACTCCTCTTACTATCCTGAATGATTTTTTTTTCATTGTTGCTAACTGCATTACTCCATCTTCTAGTCTTCTCTTACTTAAACCCACCAGCACTTTTTCCATTTGGCTTCCTCGACATCATACTTTCTTTGATTTCCCTCTGACCTGATTATTTACACCTTTTCGGTCTTTGTTGATTTTTCCTCCTCTCTCTAAGCTTGTGCCATTGGAGGATCTGAGAGCTTTGGTCCTGGACATCTCTTCTTAATCCGTACTCACCCGTTTGGCAAGCTCATCCAATCTCATAACTGAGAAGATTTTATTTATTTATTTGACGGGGTGGGGGGAGAGAGAGAGCACAAGCAGGGGGTACAGCGAAGGTAGAAGCAGGCTTCCCACTGAGCAGGGAGCCCTGTGTGGGGCTCGATCCCAGGGCTCTGGGATTATGACCTGAGCCAAAGGCAGACGCTTAACCAACCGAGCCACCCAGGCGCCCTTCCAATCTTGTAACTTTAAATATCACATGCATGTGGTTAACTCCAAAATTTACATTTCCTACTTCGGCTTATTCTCTTGACTTCAGGTTCATATAACCAACAAGCTACTCAACATTGCCAATTGGACTTCTATTAGACATCTCAAATTGTCATGTCCCAAACTGAGTTCCAAATGTACTCTCCCAACAGACTCCGCGCCTCACCGACGGTCCCTCCGACAGACTTCCCCGTCTCTCTCAATGCTGGCAACACCGTATTTTGAGATGTTCCAGGGCAAAAACTCAGGGGGGAAAGACAGTCATCTTTGAATTTTCTCTTTCATTCATTCCCCCGTTGTCTCTCTCCTCAAATGTCCCTAATCTGTTTAAAAATAATCCAGTAGGAAGAAGGGAGAGGGAGAGAGTGGCTGGAGGGATAGCTAGAACAAGATTAAACATGGATTGACAACTACAAAGTGGGCGCATAGGAGATCATTAGACCATTCCCTATCTTTTTCTTTGTTTATATTTTCCGTAATAAAAAGCTACAAAATGGGTGCTCAAATCCAACCACTTTTCACTAACTCCACGGCAACACCCCCAATCCCAGTGCCCATCAGTGCTCTCATAGTCTCCTATCTGAACTCCCTGCTTCTGCCTTTGGCCTTCCTCAGCCTGTGCTCAACATAGCATTGAGTGATACTGCTAAAACAGAAATGAAATCATGTCACTTTTCGGCTTACAATCTTCTGACTGCCATCTATTTTAAGTGAAAGCCACAGTGGTTACAAGGTATTACATTCATAGACCATCTGGCCTCCCCTTATGTCTCTGATCTCCTCTCCTACTACTCTTCCCCTGGCTCAACTGCTCCAATCTCCTGGAACTTCTTGCTGTTCCTTGCCAGTTCCAGGCATCCTCTGTATCCTTTCCACTTACTAATCTCTCTGACTTAAATGCTCTTCTCTCAGACATCCACAGATATCACTCTGGGTCTCTGGGTAAATGTCACTTTATCAACCAGCCCTTCCCTGCTCACCTATTTAAATTGTCACTCACTCCCCTAACTCCCTATCTACCTCTCTCTTTCTCCCTGGTGCCTATCACTATCTAACTAGTATGCTATACAGGACTTATTTTTTGTCTTTATACCAATGCAGGCTACCTTAGGGCAGGAGCGTATTTAAGTTTGGACCTGCTTTAACCATAGCGCCTCGAACAGCGCATTGCCGTGGGGAGTGCTCAGGAGTGCTTGGTGCATTACATACAGAAAAAGAAATATTCCCCCGAAGGCTTAAACTAAGATGACAGAAGACTCTATCTTCATGAAAATATATGAAAGATGTTTTAAATTCCCTTATAAACCCTTCTCCCATAATCAACCATACGTTGATTATGAGACACATAAAATAAGGTGACAACAACTTCCACTACCATTTGTGATGTAGTGACAAGCACTAGACTTAACCTCCCATGGTCAACAACTAAAACATTGCACAAAATATACAGAACAGCTGTTTCCAGACATCGGACCACAGGCCACGCAGGACCATGATCCCCGAGGAAAGGGGAACAAATGAGGTGAGCCCTTCAGTTGTCATTATTTTCTGCCTAGAGGCAATTTCCAGGCTGCAGGAGCAGGAAGAGGGAGTCCAAACAGTGCCTGGAGACCTTGCTGAAGAGAAGAGACAGAATGGGGTTTAGGGAGACACCGCTATGCCTGGCAAGTGGCACCATATTAGACAGCACACCCCTAGATCGAGGAGGGAAACATGGAAACAAATCCACTGAAACTGAATCGTGGCTGACTCTAGTGGGTCAAATTGCTCTCTATTTATATCTATGTTTACCAAATTTTTCTGTAATCAGCATGTATTCTTTTATAATATGAAAAAAGAAAACTATTGAAAACATGTGTACACCGAAGTCCTAATACCTAATTTGGAATTTTAAGTGGTGATTTCACCAGAAACTTTTTAAAATTAAACTCTAATAGCAGAGAAACTGAGTTAGCACTTAATCCTTAAAGGCAGGGTTCATCTCTGGATAGGAATTTCTATGCCAACGAAGAGTTGAGAAAAATAGAAATCTCATTTGAATTTAAGGAACTACTTTCAAGTTTTCATGGGCAAATGAAATGAGTAGTTTCTTTACAACAATAGTTCCTCGGTACTGTGACGGATCTAGATAGGATTATTTGTAAGAAGCACAAGAAAGACGTTCTATCTCAGAGACATAATGGATTACTCTGACAATATAAAAATCAGAGAAATTTTGAAACTTTCATTCATTTGTCTAAGTATATCACAGTTAAAAGGGGAAATAGCTTTGTGTTTATGGTTGTGTAAAATTTAACAAATATTTTAGGAAGGTAGAAAATAAAATCAGTTTAATGGACTTAAATAGAGATGAATAAAAGACTTAATATTAGATCTTTAGAAAATTGAGGGTATATACTGTAAATTCTTTCAATCTGTCTGCGACCTCCTCACATTTCCTCCTTCACACCAATTGGCTTCAATTTAGCAACAATAAGACCTCTTAATGGGCCCCATTAGTGCCTAAAATATGCAGCCTGAATAATACATCTGAGACATCAGCATTCTGGTATTTAGGCCTTAGCTTAACTCTGATTTTAAAAAGAATGCCCATGTTCCATTCGTTTTATTGTTTTACCCATTGTTTGAAAACAGAGTGGAAAAAAAACACATTAGCTCTTCTCGAATGTCAGCAAACGGGGTAACTCGAAATGTGTAGAGCTGTCAGTCCACGGCACATCACAGGGCTTGAATGCGGGGGTGTGAGGGCAGGACGTGGGCAACGCTGCCGGCCAGGAGTTCCAGCCCTTCACCGATACCAGGTGAAATTCTACCTAGCACATCCTTTCGTGCTCAAAGTTTTGGTACATTTAAAAAATTAACCACATCCAAGGATAGAACTTGGGTGTATTAAATGGTATTCATTGGACTAAAACTGACAATATCACTTTGAGATAGGACAGAACAGGTCAATTTAATGCAAATCATGTTTTTCCAAACCATAATGTGCACGGCTTTTTAAGTGCTGGCTGTCCCTGAGTAGCTCATAATCCTACGGGGAAGTGCGACCTTCACTAACACACATCTAGAGTAAAATTCCAAGGTATGAATGAATAAGGTTATGTCCGTATAGTCCGTGTGGTGTAAATCCTAAAAAATTAAGGCCCAATATTATGTGCTGCCTTGACACAGGATGACATCAGGAGGAGCTCAAATGGCCTCACTGCAAATTCTCTTTCCCCTGCCTGCCCCCAGGAAAAAGGTTCCCTGGCCTAACAACTTCCCTTCCAAGGGACCAGATGCATTTCCTGCTTATTCCTGAGTAGCAAGTTTTAGTTCTCCGCCAGCGGACAGAATTAGTCAAGCCAATCACATTCCCCAGTGGAAACCAGGGGTGACCTCATCCTCGACACTACAAAGCCTGCCTCCCCCAGCTTCTGGGTGTTCATTACATTCTGGATGCAACCCCCATGTGGCCCTGCAGGGCGTGGTGTCCATCTCTGTGGCTGTGAGTGTACGTGACTAGTAAACTGTTGATGATGTCATCTGTCCAGTGTCAGGGGTCATGTGCTCAACCATCCGCATAACTGTAGGGCAGGACTCTCCCTCACCAAGAGGGCGAATAGGAGAAGATTAGAATCCGCTACCTCTCCTAATACTGCAAAAGGTCTAGCTTTAGAAAAAGATCCTTATAGGGGCTGTCCAAAAAGTTTTTGTGAACTAGGTTGGCCCGGATAGAGAAGGATATTAAGGCTTTGGTTTTGCACATGGCCTTGGTCTTACCTCTGGGATTCTCTGCCAAAGAAGTATATAGACAAGAAATGACAGCCCAATAGCAAACAGTCAGGATTTCGTTAACGGGGCAAGGACTCAGTTCAACAATGGAGTAAAAGACTAGGACTAAAAGCTACATTACACAAACGGATATGAAGCAGGAGGCCCAAGCAAGCCCTCTTACTTCCCACGTGCTTTCCTTTGAGTTCTAGACCCTCTCTCAATAGCTGCCTCATTCTGGACGACTGCTCCATAACTCCCTCCAGCTGCAGGTAGGACGGAGTGTTAATGTGGCCAGGCCAGCTGAGACAGACCCCGTTTGCTTTGTCCCATTCCTGGAAACAGGAAGGACACCATCCCCGAGCAATGACCTTTAATGCAATGATCCCACCCACCAGTAAAATGGTCCCGGTCAATGTCCAGTCCTGACAGTCTGCTGAGCAAGTTTATTCTCCGGTGGAATGAAAGTGGGTGGGGAGAGGGGTGCCAGAAGTGCAGCAACAGTTTCCTTTTAAACCAGCAACAAAGGTCAAAGTTCCTTCTTCCAAACAGGACAGAACAGACTCCAGGTAAATTAACTGTACCTGCAAACACAGTAAAGCCGAAATGAGGACGGTTTATGGTAAAATACACTGTTTGGGCCAGAAGATCCGAACTGTGGAGCTGTGAGATCAGGAAGGCCGGGGTGAAGACAGAGGTCCAGGCCTTGGGAGAGTGCCAAGTCCAAAGCCAAAAGAGGGCTGAAACATACGCCCCAAAAATATGCAGTCTGATTTTAAAAATGCAACCTTTCTTGCATCAACACCAAGGTTTCAGGACACTCCAGGAGTCTCATCTCTGGTACTTGGAACTCTCAGTGAAAAATTCCTGAAGCAGGGATAAACCGGTGGGCTAGCAAACAAAGAATGAGGACTATATAAAATGTACTGGGTATTTTTGCCATTTATTCACCAAGTATCTACCGAGAATCTGCCAGATCCCAAGCAGTGTGCATGGGGCTGGGGGCGAAGAGAGGAATATGAGACAATCTCAACTTTTCAGACATTTATTTTTAATGGTAATGCTGACAGAGGATGAGTGGCTGCGCACGGACCACGTGCCAGACGGTACATATGGACCATCTCATTTCAGCCGCACAAAGACACCGTGAGGAAGGCAGGGACAATAATTATTATCACTTTTTGATGAGGAAATTAAGGTTCAAAAAGGTAAAACTTGCTCCAAGTCATGTCATTAAGAAGTGGTTCCAACTTTAGGGCACCGTTTGTGACCATTATGCTATATTCCTGCAAATACTGAGTGAGAAGCAAAAAGAATATTTAAAATAAGTAGAATTTTCAGTTCTATCCATATTTAGTTCAGAAGAAAAGATCATCATGGATGGGAAGCCTGGGTGGCTCAGTTGGTTAAGTGTCTGACTCTCTGACTCTTGATTTTGGCTCAGGTCACGATGTCAGGGTTGTGAGATCGAGCCTGTGTCAGGCTGGGCTTGAAGCCTGCCTCAGATCCTCTTTCCCTCTTCCTCTGCCCTTCTCCCCACTCCCCACCTTCGCTCTCTAAACAACAACAACAGGAAAAAAAAAAAAACCATCATAGATCTGTTAAAAAGCATAAAAAATTTTCTTAGATAAGGTAAAAAGTTTAAAGAGTAGTAATTTTAAGGAAAAAACCCATAACTCTTACATATATGAAAAGGAAATGGTAGAAAGAAAAGAGTGACTTTGGGATATAACCCATGAAGTATGGCCAAGATGAAATTATATGGTTCTATAGATTTATCTTATGTAACCTCAAACATTAAGGAAATAACATAATTAAAATCATTATATTTTCCCATTAGTGAGCCTTTCTGTTCTCATCCAATCTAGTCAAACTATATTCTACTCAAAGCAAAAGTCGGAAGTTAATTCCTTGGTCCTCTACTCTATTTAGGCCCATCTACAGAGAGAGAGAGTTTGGAGCAGATTATCTTACGGATGGGCTTCTCAGGCTAACAGTCTTAACACTGATGAAATATAGCTTAAAATGAGGATTAACAGCAGGCTCGACACGGGAGCAGAAGCTACAATATACACAAAAAGCAAACCCAAGTTTTGCAGAAAGTCTGTTACCAAGGTGCACACTGATGCAAACTGCACTTAACATGCAGGGGAGGGGCTTTTTCCCTTGCAACTCACCCCAAGAAGGTGATGTTAGGACCCCAGCACGGCTCAACCGATGCATTTAATAAAGGGCGGTTTAACCAAGCTCTTTGGTGTGCAACTGCTCCCTTAGCCTCGCCGGGGCAGAGAGCGTAGATGTTGGCAGCCCCTGTGTGGACAAAGGCACAGAAGCTCAGAGAGGTCACAGAAGCTCTGCGTCCTGTCAGGGGAGCTCAGGCCTTTGTGTCTGGTGGCAGCTCGTCAGGGCCTGCAAGGCTTCCCTGTGGTCGCCACCATGCTGACTAGTCATGACGAAGTAAGGACTATGGTATTTCTCTCTACTCTCTACATGTCAAAAAACTGCAGAAATACCAGCTTTCTTTCTAATGCTGCCTCCCTGCTCTTAAAAATATAGAAAAATCCTGTAAGATTTCTTTTCCTGAATCTTACAACCCATTATTAAAGTCTTAGAGCAATGTTGGCAGAGAAAGCCAAAAAAAAAAAAAAAAAAGGAAATTTAAATCAGGAAGTTTGCTCCTGGCTTACCCTAAGGTGATAAAAAAAAAAAAAAGTGCCTAAGTTTCCAAACTCTTGAAAAGCTTATAAACACCGAAATAATTATAACTTGAAGCACATAATACGATTATAATTACATAGGGAAAGGGGATAGGTTAGAATACAGTTTAAAGGAAATGACTTGTGAAATGTTGATTCGCCGCGTCGGATTGAAAAGATGGGCCTAGGAGGTATTTGAGGTAAACTACCCCTTATTAATTAAAAGTGTTGCACTTTTCTATTTAAAACCTCACCTGAGATTTTTTAATTTTTTTTTTTAGGTATATTCTAACTTCTAGGCCAAAACCCTCATTTTTCTTTAAGTGGAAGCTTATCTCCAACTCTTCACTTGTACTAAAGAAGAAAAGCATTTTTAAATTTTATCATAGGTCTACCCAGCCACATAAAAACAAGGACCATTGCTCAGCAGCTCATCGCCACAGGCTGACATTGTGACACCAGGAGCTGTGGCGACTGGGGATCGGGTGCTTATTCTCGGTTTGCTCCTGCTTGTTTTACCAGCCGCGGCACTTCGACATCAGCTCGAACTGCTGCGTGTCGGTGACGATGCACTGTGTAAGGTGACGGTTTACAAGGAGACGGTGCAAACTTTCACTTTCCACACACCCCATCCCCCCCATCTCTGATGGTTATTACATTCTCCTCCCCTGTGGGAGCCTTCCCGTTTTGAAGGCGTCCACTCCTGAAACATTGGCTGGGGTTACTCTTTTTAGTTATTTTTGCCCATTCTCACACCATAGTGACATTAGGAAGACCCTATTTTGAATTTCACATTCCATTTTTATTGGCATGATTTAAACAAGAGGTAGAGAAACATTAGGTAGAAGCAGTGAGGCATAAAAAAAGACTGATCTAAAAACAAATCTTCGCTGTTTCACTTTCCAGCTGGGCGAGCTTCCACCACGGGGCAAGGCTAGGGCAGGGCGGCGGGGATCGATACTTTCTGGGTGGCTACTTTGTGCAAGGTGCTTTACGCTTCCCTTATTTGATCCAATAACTCTACCGGGTAAGTTCTTTTATCCCTACTCTTTTGGGGTCTTATTCATTTATTTTTTAGTTTATATGCTGCCGAAGTGAGCACTATTCATTTATTTTTTAAAGATTAATAAGAGACATAGTCCAAGTGTAAAGCTCAAAGAATTTAAAAAACTTATGCAGAGTCACAGAGCTTTAAAAACAGAGCTAGGACTTAAGCTTAGCTCTACCCTGAATTTCAATAAACATTAGTTCTCCTCTGCTAGGGCAAGTACAGAGAATAGTAATTTGTATCATCAAAGGGATCAAAGGTAGATTTTATTGGGTAGAAATTGAAGAACTTAAGTTCCTTAGTTTAGAAGGTAGTTTTAATTACCATTTTTAAAACGTGGAGATTCTCTACGGAGTGGTTGAACAATTAGTACCTATATCCATTAAAAGCACTGAAAAGCTCAAAGTAGTATAATATATTTTGTATTTTCTGGGTATTTTTTGGGGGTCAATTTCATTGACAAACTTATTGATAGGACCTGTTGTTTTCAAGTTATTTTCCTGGGTGCTGAAAACCCTAAATGAATCAACTATGAATCTCATGGTCCAGCGAGAAGAGGCCAGAACATACACGGTGCGGAATATACGTTGGATTGCTCCATAAGTACATAATAAGACGTAGTAATGACTTGCAAGGAAGATGTTCACATCTCTGGAATTCTTCATAGAAAATAAGGAAAGCAGCCCAAAAAACATGCTAGAAGACAGAAAACCATCAAAACTAGACAGCTTAGACTAGGGATTCCTAACTTTTGGAGAACGGTAACCACCTCGACCATGTCTATTTTGCATTCCTTTCGCAAGAAGTAATATGTCCATAGCTATTCATTCAACAAATCTCTACTACATGACCACTCTATTGAGGACGTCACTATAGTACCGACACGGCCCTTACTAAACGCTGCCTAGGACCACCTCTCCACTCACCCTTTGGTTATACAGCTTCTATGTAAGATATCACAGATGGATTATTTTAAAATAAACCTCAAGTCATGAAATTATAGAGGTGACTAGAACGCTACAAACTAATAAAATACAGGTTTCTTCCTTCAATGGGATAAATTTCCAAACTCATAATTTCTAACAATGATTTTAGAGCAACCCAGGCTGTCTGTAATTGCTTTAGTTATTTCAAGAGATCTCATAAAATTAAGATTTTTATGTATACATTATACCAATATAAACATATGCATACATATATCCAGGATCACTTGCATCGGAATGGTCCATGTGATTTATACTAGAGACTTTTACCTTTTTTTTTTTTTTTTAGAAGATTTTATTTTTATTTATTTGGCAGAGATAGACAGCCAGCAAGAGAGGGAACACAGGCAGAGGGAGTGGGAGAGGAAGAAGCAGGCTCACAGCGGAGGAGCCTGATATGGGGCTCCATCCCAGAACTCCGGGATCACGCCCTGAGCAGAAGGCAGACGCTTAACGACTAAGCCACCCAGGCGTCCTGAGACTTTTACCTTTATAAAACAAGTATGAGGTGTGACATCTCTTTAATCTCTCTTTCTGAAAAGTCCAATATAAATCAATTAGTTTTGAACTTAGACCAGAGGAAACTTGGGGTTCCTTTCCTGTCTGTAATTCATTTGAACCTATTAATTTTCAAACATAGGCAAACCTAACACTAACATTTCTTATTCCCGTTGCCCTCAAATTAATGTATATTTTGGTTTGATGAAATTCTTAGTCTAAGGGGTGCCTAGGTGGCTCAATCAGTTAAGCAGCTGACTCTTGATTTCAGCTCAGGTCATGATCTCAGGGTCCTGGGATCAGGCTCTGCGTTGGGAGTCCCTCTCCCTCTGCTTCCCCCTCCAATAAATATATAAATAAATAAAATCTTTTTAAAATTCTTAGTCTAAGGTAATGAAATAAAGACAAAAAAAAAAGACAATACAATACCTGTACTTGATGAATTGTCTATGCTACTAATTATAGAAACAGGAAGAATACCAACAGCCAAGTTTTAATGAGTGCTTATGACGTGCCAGGATAAATTCTCTGTATTTTCTCATTTAATCTTTACAATACATATAAATGAGGCAAACAAACTATCTTTAAAAAAATAAAAGTAGGGATATATAGATTTGGCTTGATGCCATACTCTTGAGCTCCTCGCTGGTGTCACATCACTGAAGGAAGAACTGGGAGGAAGCTAGACTCTCCTTTCCTTTCAGGTTATACAACTGTACCTTCATTATTTTTGGCATTTTCCTAAGGTTTGAAAAAAAGTGTTGACAATTTTCTGCATCTATAACATTTCGGATGAGCAATTTCTATCCTATTGTGTCTCCTCACATATGGTGTTCTAGCTCAAATAGCACTGGTATTTTTAACTCGCACAATATTAGTAAGCCACTTTGAATTATTCTTCGCTGACAAGAATCTAAACTACCTAACATGAGAAAATTACATCTATTATTGAGGCTAGTGTGTTCACTGATTTTTAGATATAAATTTGCCAGCAGAAACACTGTATTTTACAGGTGAAAGGGATCATAAAATTATCTAACCTACCTTTTTTTATATATATAAGTGAGAATCTACAGCAAACAGGTTTAACTGTGCTGTAGAGTTAGCAGTAGAAAAAATAATATCCCAGTGCTTTTTCTACATTAAAAAGTCACTATTTATTATAAAATCCACATTATTTTGCAGTGCCCTGCAGAGGATGTACCAATCATAGGTAATTGGCATTTTTAAATAACTGGCACAATTTTATAATACTGTATTATCCTCAGTACTAAAATCTGACACTTGTGACTACCAGTTACATACTACTAATTATATACCATTGTTCACATTTTTTTTCCAGTATGTGTGTCTTGTATTCCTAACTAGATTGTGACTTCTCTGTGTAGGCATACTTATCTTTTAAAAACGTTTCTTAGGAGGGAGTTAAGATGGTGGAGGAGTAGGGGACCCCTTTTTCAGCTGGTCCCCTGAGTGGAGTTGGATAGGTACCAGACCAGCCTGAACATCCACGGAACCAGCCTGAGACGCAGGAAGACGCATCTGGATCTCTACAAATGAACATCTCCAGCGCTGAGTATTGAGGTACGAAGTGGGGAGCCGTGAAACCGCGCACAGATATCAGAAGATAAACAGAAGGGGGAGGGAGCCACCGCGTTTGGGCGCCGGGAAGCGGTAGCCACCTGCACAGGGGAGCGGGCGGACTCGCAGACTGGCACCCGCTAGCGAACAGACTGAGACCGAGAGCCGGGGAGCCCACGCGACCAGACTGAAAACCGGAGCTCAGGATCCCGGTGCGCTCACTGGATCCAGAGTGAGACCGGGAGATCCGGGAGTGCGCGGGGCGGCTGGCGGCTGCGGTGTTAGAAACACAAAGGACAGAGACGTGCCGGCCCTGGAAGTGAGGGCTGGGACGCCGGGTGTGCGGCGCACATCCCGGGACGCTGCAGGGTTGAGCAGCACCAACAGTAACAGAGTTAAAGTGGCCAGAACATCAGTGGAGAACAGTCTGCGATCCCTCTGTTCTGTGACAGAGGCTGAGATTCAGCCACTGCTGCTCTGACTCTCAGAAGAGGCACAGCAGACCGCCAGGGAAAGCCGCCAGAGAACAAAAGCCTGGAAATACCGGCTCAGAGAGTGCCCATCCCCATCCCCCCTCGCAGGGGACACAGAGGCTCTACCCAAACAGGGTTGCCTGAGTATCGGTGCGGCAGGCCCCTCCCCCAGAAGGCAGGCTGAAAAAAATCAAGAAGCCGACATCCCTAAGATCCCTATAAAACAAGGATGCACGGCCTGGGTCCCGGTCAAGATTTTGGGCTCTGGACAACCCTACAACCTCTCCTCATCAGAATGAGGAGAGGAGAAATCCCCCCCAGCAAAAAAAAGACAATGAATGTGTGGCCTCTGCCACAGAACTAATGGATATGGATATAACCAAATTATCAGAAATGGAATTCAGAGTAACAATGGTCAAGATGATGTGTAGACTTGAAAAAAGTACTAACAAAAATGATAATGAGAATATAGAATCCCTAAGGGCGGAAATGAGAGCGAATCTGGCAGAAATTAAAAATTCTATGAGCCAAATGCAATCAAAACTAGAGGCTCTGACGGCCAGGGTGAATGAGGCAGAAGAACGTATCGGCGAATTGGAGGATGGGTTAGTAGAAGAGAAAGCTAAAATAGAATCTGGACTCAAAAAAATCCACGCACAGGAATGTAGGTTACGGGAGATTACTGACTCAATGAAACGTTCCAATGTCAGAATCATTGGCATCCCCGAGGGGGTGGAGAAAAACAGAGGTCTAGGAGAGATATTTGAACAAATTGTAGCTGAAAACTTCCCTAATCTAGCAAGGCAAACAAACATTTGTGTCCAAGAGGCAGAGAGGACCCCTCCCAAGCTCAACCACGACAAACCTATGCCACGTCACGTCATAGTGCATATTCGCAAATATTAGATCCAAGGATACAGTATTGAAAGCGGCCAGGGCAAAGAAATTTCTCACGTACCAAGGCAAAGGTATCAGAATTACATCAGACCTGTCTACACAGACTTGGAAAGAGAAAGGGTTGGGGGGGGGCATTTTTAAACCCCTTTCAGAGAAAGACATGCAGCCAAAGATCCTTTATCCAGCAAGGCTGTCATTCAGAATTGATGGAGAAATAATGACCTTCCAGAATCACCAGTCATTGACCCAATTTCGTAACCATGAAACCAGCCCTACAGGAGATATTAACGGGGGTTCTATAAAAGTAAAAAGGCCCCAAGAGTGATACAGAACAGAAAGTCACAATCTATAGAAACAAAGACTTTACTGGCAACATGGCATCATTAAAATCATATCTCTCAATAATCAGTCTCAACGTAAATGTCCTAAATGCTCCCATAAACGCCACAGGGTTGCAGATTGGATAAAAAGACACGACCCATCCATTTGCTGTCTACAAGAGACTCATTTTGAACCTAAAGATACATTCAGACTGAAAGTAAAGGGATGGAATACCATCTTTCACATCAATGGACCTCAAAAGAAAGCTGGGGTAGCAATTCTCATATCAGACAGATTGGATATTAAACTAAAGACTATAGTTAGAGACACAGAAGGGCACTATATTATTCTTAAAGGATGTATCCAACAAGTGGATATGACAATTATAAATATATATGCCCTCACCAGGGGAGCAGCAAGATACACAAGCCAACTCTTAACCACAATAAAGAGACATATAGATAAAAATACGCTAATAGTAGGGGACCTCAACACTCCACTATCAGCAATAGACAGAGCACCGGAGCAGAAAACCAACATAGAAACAAGAGCTTTGAATGCCATACTCGACGAGTTGGACCTCATAGATATATATAGAACACTACACCCCAGAACCAAAGAATACTCATTCTATTCTAATGCCCATGGAACATTCTCAAGAATAGACCATGTTCTGGGACACAAAACAGGTCTCAACCGATACCAAAAGACTGAAATTATCCCCTGCATATTCTCAGACCACAACAGTCTGAAATTGGAACTCAACCACAAGGAAAAATTTGGAAGAAACTCAAACACTTGGAGACTAAGAACTATCCTGCTCAGGAATGACTCGATAAACCAGGAAATCAAAAATCAATTTAAACAATTTATGGAGACGAACAAGAATGAAAACACAACGGTTCAAAACCTATGGGATACTGCAAAGGCAGTCCTAAGGGGGAAATACATAGCCATCCAAGCCTCACTCAAAGAATAGAAAAATCTAAAATGCAGTTTTTATATTCTCACCTCAAGCAGCTGGAACAGCAACAGAGGGACAGGCCTAATCCACTCACGAGGAAGCAGTTGACCAAGATTAGAGCAGAAATCAATGAATTAGAAACCAGAAGTACAGTAGAGCAGATCAACAGGACTAGAAGCTGGTTCTTTGAGAGAATCAATAAAACTGACAAACCGCTGGCAAGACTTATCCAAAAGAATAAAGGACCCAAATTAATAAAATTATGAATAAAAAAAGGAGAGGTCACGACCAACACCAATGAAATTGGAAGGATCATTAGAAACTTTTATCAACAGCTATATGCCAATAAACTAAGCAATCTGGAAGAGATGGAATCCTTCCTGGAAACCTATAAACTACCAAGACTGAAACAGGAAGAAATTGATTTTTTAAACAGGACAATTAATTATGAAGAGATTGAATCAGTGATAAACAACCTTCCAAAAAACAAAACTCCAGGACCGGACGGTTTTCCTGGGGAATTCTACCAAACATTCAAAGAAGAAATAATACCTATTCTCCTAAAGCTATTTCAAAAAATAGAAACAGAAGGAAAACTACCAAACTCATTCTATGAGGCCAATATTACCTTGATCCCCAAACTAGGCAAAGACCCCATCAAAAAGGAGAATTACCGACCAATTTCCCTAATGAATATGGACGCCAAAATCCTCAACAAGATCCTGGCTAATAGAATCCAACAGTACATTAAAAGGATTATCCAGCATGACCAAGTGGGATTCATCCCTGGGATGCAAGCATGGTTCAACATTCGCAAATCGATCAGTGTAATACATCATATCAACAAGAAAAGACTCAGGAACAATATGATCCTCTCAACTGATTCAGAAAAAGCATTTGACAAAAATACAGCATCCCTTCCTGATTAAAACCCTTCAGAGTGTAGGGATAGAGGGTACATTCCTCAATCTCATAAAAGCCATCTATGAAAAGCCTACAGCAAATATTATTCTCAATGGGGAAAAGCTGGAAGCCTTTCCCTTAAGATCAGGAACACGACAAGGATGCCCACTCTCACCACTATTATACAACATAGTACTAAAAGTCCTCGTAACAGCAATCAGACAACAGAAAGGGATAAAAGGTATCCAAATCGGCAAAGAAGAAGTCAAACTGTCTCTCTTCGCAGATGACATGATACTCTCTATGGAAAACCCAAAAGAATCCACTCCCAAACTATTAGAAGTTATAGAGCAATTCAGTGATGTGGCGGGATACAAAATCAATGCTCAGAAATCAGTTGCATTTCTGTACACGAATAATGAGACTGAAGAAAGAGAAATTAGGGAATCCATCCCATTTACAATAGCACCAAAAACCATACATTACCTTGGAATTAACTTAACCAGAGACATAAAGGATCTATATTCTAGAAACTATAAATCACTCTTGAAAGACATTGAAGAAGACAAAAAAGATGGAAAAATATTCCATGCTCATGGATCGGAAGAATTAACATAGTTAAAATGTCCATGCTACCCAGAGCGATCTACACTTTCAATGCTATCCCGATCAAAATACCAATGACATTTTTCAAAGAACTGGAACAAATAGTCCTTAAATTTGTATGGAACCAGAAAAGGCCCTGAATCGCCAAGGAACTGTTGAAAAGGAAAAACAAAGCTGGGGGCATCACAATGCCGGATTTTGAGCTGTACTACAAAGTTGTGATCACAAAGACAGCATGGTACTGGCACAAAAACAGACACATAGACCAATGGAACAGAATAGAGAACCCAGAAATGGACCCTCGGCTCTTTGGGCAACTAATCTTTGATAAAGCAGGAAAAAACATCCGGTGGAAAAAAGACAGTCTCTTCGATAAATGGTGCTGGGAAAATGGGACAGCTACATGCAAAAGAATGAAACTTGACCACTCTCTCACACCATACACAAAGATAAACTCCAGATGGATGAAAGACCTCGATGTGAGACAGGAATCCATCAAAATCCTAGAGGAGAACATAGGCAGCAACCTCTACGACATCGGCCCAAAGCAACCTTTTTCACGACACGTCTCCAAAGGCAAGAGAAACAAAAGATAAAATGAACTTGTGGGACTTCATCAAGATAAAAAGCTTCTGCACAGCCAAGGAAACAGTCAAAAAACCAAGAGGCAGCCCACGGAATGCGAGAATATATTTGCAAATGATACTACAGATAAAAGACTGGTATCCGAGATCTACAAAGAACTTCTCAAACTCAATACGCAAGAAACAAATAAATCATAAAATGGGCAGAAGATATGAACAGACACTTTTCCAATGATGACATACAAATGGCTAACAGACACATGAAAAAATGTTCAAAATCATTAGCCATCAGGGAAATTCAAATCAAAACCACACTGAGATACCACCTTATACCAGTTAGAATGGCAAAAATAGACAAGGCAAGAAACAACAAGTGCTGGAGAGGATGTGGAGAAAGGGGATCCCTCCTACATTGTTGGTGGGAATGCAAGTTGGTACAGCCAGTCTGGAAAAATGCGTGGAGGTCCCTTAAAAAGTTAAAAATTGAGCTACCCTATGACCCAGCCATTGCACTACTGGGTATTTACCCCAAAGATACAGACGTAGTGAAGAGAAGGGCCATATGCACCCCATGTTCATAGCAGTATTGTCCACAATAGCCAAAGCGTGGAAGGAACCGAGATGCCCTTCAACAGATGACTGGATTAAGAAGTTGTGGTCCATATATACAATGGAATATTACTTAACTATCAGAACGATTTCTCAACATTTGCTGCAACATGGACGGCACTGGAGGAGATAATGCTAAGTGAAATAAGTCAAGCAGAGAAAGACAATTATCATATGGTTTCTCTCATCTATGGAACATAAGAACTAGGAAGATTGGTAGGGGAAGAAAAGGATAATGAAAGGGGTGGTAATCAGAAGGGGGAATGAAGCATGAGAGACTATGGACTATGAGAAACAAACTGAGGGCCTCAGAGGAGATGGGGGTGAGGGAATGGGATAGACTGGTGATGGGTAGTAAAGAGGGCACGTATTGCATGGTGCACTGGGTGTTATACGCAACTAATGAATCATCGAACTTTACATCGGAAACCGGGGATGTACTGTATGGTGACTAACATAATAAAAAAACATTGAAATAAAATAAAATAAAAACGTTTCTTACATCCGTCAATAAATCTACATATATATGAACTGCTTAACAATTGGAAAGAGATTGACCTAAATATATTTACATTTTAGACGTATACTATGCAACTTAAAATAGAACCAAACAACTGTCATCTTGTACAGATCCAGGTAAATTTGTTTTGAAAGGGATGAGAAATTCCTCATTTCTTCCCAGCAAACGGTTGGGAATGTCCTTGAAGGTGAATGGTTTTAGGAGCCTGAAGACATTGGTGAAGGATGGAATCAGTATTAGAGGGCTGATGAGAGCGCTAAGTCTTACAGACACGGGGTAGCACATCACATCAAACTGCTCAATCAAAACCCGAGATAATAATGACCAAAGACTGACCACAAGCGTGGCCCTCCTGTCGGTACTCTGCCCGTATTAAATCATCCACACCTGAGAACCTTAAGAATATTTTCATTTTGTGGAGGAAGACATTGAGGCTCAGAGATAATAGATTGTTTGCCCAACTGAAGCAGCTACAAAGTGATGGTGAAGCCAAGATTCAAATAACGACCGCCCAGGCCTATGCTCCCAGAGACCGAGGACTAGGGTAAAACCAGGTAAGTATGTGGTGTTTAATACAGTGCTGAACAAACTCCTGGCTCTCGAGCAGGAGCTGAATTGTTAGCTCCCCCATTTTGGGGTTTTCAACCCACTCTCCACATACGTATTTACCCACCCAATCCTTCTTCCCCAAGCACACATGTATTTACACACACCCCACTCTTTTTACCAACTTAGTTGCGTAGGTAACTAGATATCAAACTTCTATTCATATATTCTTCTTCCTCATAGGAAGGACTTAAGCTCACGTATGCACGAGTCCGGCGACCAAACTCGACTCTCTCCACATTACTCCAGATAAATGTAAATACATACTCACTAATACTGGCTCTGGTTTACAAAACACACGCACATGCATAGCTTGGTTATACAGAATTCAACTCAATACGGATTTTTCTTTCCCTGTTATCCAGGCAATGCAAGAGTTACCATGGCTGATGCCCAAGACATTTGGCTCTGGTAGTGGAAACTGGGAAGCAATGGTGAAATGAGGTAAGAAAATCCGGGGCCAGAAGGTGGACGCAAGTCATCAACTGCTTTTCCCAGGAACTTGCTCTTTTTGGATAAGCGCTACGACTACCAGCCCCAACCTGCTGCCATAGCCTACAGTCCCCTCCGCCCGATTCTGAACCGCATTCAGGCTGGAGCAGATGTACACACCGCGGGGAGTCTCGTTTGCAGGAGATGAGTGTTCCCTTGCTCTATTTTAATGCTTGCTGCCGGGCCGGGTAAGGAAGATTTGCCAGAAATCGTGGAGAACAGCGACAGCCAAGCATTTTCAAGCAAAGACTAGTCAGCCCAGGAGCAGCGAATCATGACTTGCACAGTATTTAACGGTTCACGTAAACAACTTTCTCTCCTGCCTGCGTGCACTTTTGAAGCCAGCACCGGCAGACGTGGGCAACGCTGGGGACGCCTCCTGCCAGGCTCTGCGGGTACGCAGGCAGTACAGCCTCCAGCACCAGAGCCGAGGGCCGCGGGGGTGGCTCTGACAGCCGCCCCTTGCTGATCCCTAAGGCCAGAGTGGGCCTTAATAAATACTCCGCCCGTCCGACAGGAAAGGCCAAGTTCAAACACAGCGTCCAGCCTAGGGCGGGTAGCGGGGAAGGACGCCCACAGATCCGACCGCCAGCCCCCGCCTGTCTCTGCGGCCGCACCCGCTAGCTGAGGAGCCGATCCAGGTTACTGCGCGTGCGCGCCCCGGCTCCGCCCCCTTGCCGCTTTCCGAGGCCTCGAGCTGGGAGCCCGCCGTCGCTTAGCAACGTGCGTGTCACAGTCGCGGCCCTCCGCGCGCCCCTTTCCCCGCAGGGCTTAGTCCCTGATCTTCCCGTGAGGCTCCTCGCTGCCTCGTGTCAGGCCGTGGGAGCCCATGGAGGGAAAGGAGGATAAGCAGCAGTAAGTGCTGGGGTTTGGTTTTCTATTTCCCCTTCTGAAAATACTTCCTTCCTTCGGGGAGGGTGAAGTGAGACCCGGGGGGTGGGTCCTCGGGCCATCCCCAGCGCTTTTCCTCTCCCAGCCTACCTCCAGTAGCTGAGCGTTTACCGGAGTACTTTTTAAAACACACAGCTTACTAGGCACCAACTGTATGTCAGGCACTTTACATGCATTGCCTGGCCCAACATTCTTCCCCTCCTCACACCCTACATCTAAGTTAGTAGCAAATTCTGTAGGCTTTACCTTTAAAATATATGCAGAATTCCACTATCACCCCCGCCCTGGCCCAACTACCAGCGTCTCTTACCTGGATGTTGTAACCATCTCGGCTGCTCCGCTTGCCTCTCTGCGGCGTCCCCAACATAGCAGTCTGAGTGGTTTTTTGTTTGTTTTTACAGCGTAGGTGAGGTCACTATTTTCTATCGGCCACTGCAGAGTAAGAGCTAAGGTCTGTGACCTTAGTAAGCTAAGTGACCTGTGGGACATACACAAGCTGCCTCTTTTCCCGTATCTGGTCTTCTCTGCTGCTTGCCCTCTGACTCCACCCGGCTCCAGCACGCAGGCCTCACGCTAGCAGTGATTCTCAAAGTGTGCTCCTCCCCGCCCCCTCCCACTATCCAGCATCACCTGAGAACTTCCAGAAATGCATGTTTTTGCAGCCTCCCCACCACAGATATACTGAATCAGAAATTTGGAGTTAAGCGCGATAATCTGGGTTTTAACAAGTCTCCAGGTGATTCTGATGTACCCTAAATTTTTGAGAACTATCGACCAAGGTGTTACAACTTAATACCACATGGCCAGGGGTATCTGCTTCCCAAGCCTATATGTTTGTCACTAGAACAGTGGTTCTCAACATACATAAGAATCACCTGGAGAGCTGGTTAAAACAGTTTCCTGGGAACCTGCCTCGGGTTGGGATGGGGCTGGTGAATTTGTACTTCTAACAAGGTAACAGCTGATGTCAAGGCAGCTACTTCTGGGACCACACTTGGAGAAGCACCTAAGGACAGGCGCTTCTGTTGCAATGCTCTGGTGATTACAGTTCACTCCGCTAGATGCCCTTCCTCAAATATCCTCTTAGCTCGCTCCCCTCTTTCCTTTTTTCAGTTGCCACCTTCATAATGCATCCTCCACCCTGTCTAAAAATGCAGCCTGTCTCCCGCGTACATGCACTCGTTTTCCCCATTCCCTGCTCTGTTGTTGTCCTTAGCACTTAACACCATCCAAAAGACCATATGTTTTACTTATTATTTGATTTCTCATCAGCCTTCCCTCACTAGAATGTAAGCTCTGAGAGGGCAGGAATTTTTGTTTTGTCACTCCTGTATCCTCAATGCCTTGAGCAGCACCAGACACAAAATTCAGTAAATATCTGTTGGAAGAATGAATTATTCGACATTATCCATAGGCATTCTTGCCCTTACCATGCAAAGGAGGAAACCAAGGCTCAGATGTTAAATGACAGAGTTGGGATTCCAACCCAGGTCTAACTTTCTTCACTGCCCATTAGTGTTTCCTTCTAGTAAGAAATTACTACAGAATCATATAGTTCACATTTATATGTTAATCTATAGCTACTCACACCACAAATACTTAATTGAACGAATGCATATGTACACAGGCGTATAGACACAGCCCCTTCCTTCAAGGACGTGATGCCAACAGAAGTGTATTGCTGAGTTACAACAATGACAAGCAGATGGAAAAGATGTTGTCAGATATCTATAATAAATCGATCATGACCTTTCCAGAGATATGTGTTTAATTAAAGGTAATATAAAAAGCCTTAGACGTTATTCACACTTGACCAGTAATCAGTTTTTCCAAAACCTTTACAGAGAGCAGTTTTTGTTGGGCTGCAGGGAGCTAGAATCCAAGGGTGCTGAATGTTTTTTGTCTGTGTATTGGAGTGGGGGTTGGGAGTGTGCAGCTTCACTAAGCCACATGAGAAAACAATCCCAGCAGATTCACCGGAAACATGCAAATACTGTAACGGCAGTCCATTTACCTGTGAGGACCACGATGCTTCCCCGGGTGGCTATGTAATGATGAATGAAACACAGTCTTCACCCTTATGGAGCTTACTGACTAGTAAAGGGTGTTTGTAGTGCTTACCAACAAAACAAAACAAAAAACTAGGTACATAAATTATTAATTATGGTGTTATGAAAGAAAGTACTAAAAGACTACATGGGGCAGGAAGGGGGAAATCTAGGAAAAGCTGCTGAGGAGATGGCTTTTAAGTGGAGACCTAAAGATAGTGGACCCCTGGTGCAGAGACCTGGGGAAGAGCTACCAGGCAGAGGGGACAGTGAATGCCCTGAAGGGAAATAACTCGTGTGTCCAGGAACTGAAAGCAGGCGTGCTGTCTGGAGAAGTGAGGGGAGAGAGGTCTCAGGGCAGCTGATGAGATTAGCTGGAGCTGGGTCTGCCGGCCTCAGAGCTACGATAAGGAAGCAGTATCCACTGTAACGGCAACACAAAGCCATCTGGGGGTTTTCACTAAAAAATGACATGATAGAAAAGATGAACCTGTCTTTGGTTTGAAGTAATGTAGAGGTTATATTTTAAGGGCCAAGACTAAGCAGAACTGTTCACTTTCTCTATAAATTTGGAATCTTATTTACTCACCTTCCATGGGTCAGGGTTTTGATTTTAAAAGCTTCTGTGTAAAAAGTATTCACATTCATCTATTTCATTCTTTCCTTTATTTTCCAAGTACGTGAAATTTTAAAATACTGACTTTTACGATGTCTATCACTCTTTATTTAAAAGGAGAAAATTTCAGGGGCGCCTGGGTGGCACAGCGGTTAAGCGTCTGCCTTCCGCTCAGGGCGTGATCCCAGCATTCTGGGATCGAGCCCCACATCAGGCTCCTCTGCTATGAGCCTGCTTCTTCCTCTCCCACTCCCCCTGCTTGTGTTCCCTCTCTCGCTGGCTGTCTCTATCTCTGTCAAATAAATAAAATCTTAAAAAAATAAATAAATAAAAATAAATAAAAATTTTTAAAAAAGGAGAAAATTTCTATAAATTCTTTCTAAACACTTTTTTAATACTTAAAAAAATTCAATAATGTTCAGTTTGGTACCAGTCTAGTTATTAAAAGCAAAAAGTGATGAGATTGAATTGATTATTATCATGCTGAGAACATTGTTTCATCCCTGAAAAGATAGCTAATAGTGGTCATTTGGTAGCTTTTATAAGTTTGCCACGTGAACTTTTAAAATTAAATAGCTGTCCTTGTTCAGGTGACTGAATTTACTAAGTAATTAACTTTTTTTTTTTTTTAAGATTCATTCACTTATATTAGAGAGAGTGTGGGGTGGGGGAGGAAGGGACAGGGAGGGAGGGAGATAGAGAATCTCAAGCAGACTCCCCACTGAGCACAGAGCCTGACTCAGGACCCCAAGATCATGACCTGAGCCAGAATCAAGAGTCAATTGCTCAACCTACTGAGCCAAACAGGCGCCCCGTAAGTAACTTTTAAAGAAGATGAGTTAACATTAGCATGTAACTTACCTTCATGAATAAATGCTGCAAATAGGATCTGTAACCATGATCAGATCACTACTCTGTACACTGTGCTGGTATATCACTATGAATAATCACGATTAACACAAATCCCTTTATCTTTTATATGATGTAAAATGAGAAGATACCCTTCCATATTTTAATTGCACAAGTCCCTTATAACTATTAATAAAGCCTAAATTGTCTTGACCGATACTTGCAATATATTTAAATTTTATTTTATACAATTATGACACAGTCCTAAACTGCTCATTGGGGTACATTATTTACTATTTGTTTTTCAGAGAGCATAAAATAGAAGATGCTGGTATAGTGTATGTAACTGAAAAAGAAGAAGAAATCAAACATGACAAAAAACCTGGAAAAAGTATACAACATTCAAAACCATGTGTCGGGAGAGGACGTATATATTATGCAAAATTCATTCATACAAATGCAAGAACATTCAATGAACCGGTTCCCTACATAGATCCCAAAAAAGGGCCAGAAAAGCAGGTTGGATAGATGTTCCTTATATACAAATACAGATTTAGATTCAGAAGCTGTTTTGCAGGATAATTTGGTCACAGACTACATAAAGGATGTGATATATTTCAGACTAATACTTTTTATAATCCAATAGTTAAAAGCAGTAACCTGAGACTATTCTTCCAGATAACTGTTGCAAACAAACAATATATAAATAGGGAAGGAATCCAAATAATCGTTTTTCTAGATTGGGTCAGATTATAGCCATTTAGTAGTGTTTGGCAGATACTGAAGAAATGTATAATATTGTATTTGTGTTACATATTCTAATATAAATATTTCCCATGATACTCTCTATAAAATAATAGCTACCGTTTATTTAAGGTGTGAAGTGCTAGGGATGAGCTAAGTGTTTTAGATAAGTTATATCCTTTAATCTGTACAACAGTTTCTAGGAGGTAGTATTAGAAATATTTTATAGATAACGTACCACACAGAAGTAAATTACTTCTTTGTAACTTACATAGTAAATTACTATGTAAGCAAATGTCACAGTTGTGTTTCTGACCCAGGACGGTTTCTAGGAGGTAGTATTAGAAATATTTTATAGATAACATACCACACAGAAGTAAATTACTTCTTTGTAATTTACATAGTAAATTACTATGTAAGCAAATGTCACAGTTGTGTTTCTGACCCAGGACGGTTGGTTTAGTCAAACCATACTTTTATTCACTATCATACTAAATATATTCATCTTGTTTCTTTAAACTTAGGTTTGTTGAAGTGTAATTTATTGTTAGTTTCCTGTTCCTTATGTTACAAATTACCACAAATTTAAACACTAGGTTAAAGCAAACAAATTTATTCTCAACATTTCTTGAGCTTAGAAGTCCAAAATCATTCTCATTGGCTATTAGCAGGGCTGGTTTCCTTCTGAAGGTGATGTAAGGGAAGATCCAGTTCCTTGCCTTTTCCAGCTTCTAGAAGCTGCCTGCATTCCTTGGCTTATGGCCCCATCCTCTTCAAAGCCAGCAGCATGGCATCTTCAAATCTCTCTCTGACTCTCCTGCCTCCCTCTCCCAAGGATCAGAGTAATTATGTTGGGCCCACCTAGATAATCTTAGATAATGTCCTCTTCCCAAGATGTTTAACTTAATCTCAGCTGCAAAGTTCCTTTTGCCACATGAGTTTGTGTGTGGTTGTGATTTAACTTAACATTTAAATGGAGATTGCTTTTAGGGACCTGTCTTCACATCAGTAATGTCCAGTGTTTTTGTTGTAAAATAGATAGCACACCAGGGCACTGTGTGTGAATGGGAGATCTTCTTGGGGCAGGAATTAATGTAGTCAAATATGCATTCATGTCGTGTAATAAAACCTTACACGGGCAGTTTCAAGGCTATTTTGTTTTATAAACAAGCAATTATTGGGGGATTTAAGATATTGATGGTCCAGGTCTACACTCAGGAAATAAGTCTGGTCCAGGTTAGTGAAGTTCCCATGACTTCACTAAAAGTTAATGAATGACTCTCCTGAGCTTTAAGTCAGGGCTGAATTAAAACCAAGCTATTAACTGAACCCATCCTTACCTTGGAGATACTAAGGAAAAGAAATGGGTTTGAGAATGGAGATACAAAATGTAAAAATCTCAAAAATTAGTCAACGAATTTTCTCTTACTCCTAGTTTATAGGTGTCTTAAGAAAGGTCATGTTAGGAGCTGCTGTCCAGATGGGTCCACACAGGAGCAGTAGCACCCCTGTGCATTGGCGCTAAAAGCTAAATGAATCAGAGACCTTTAAGAGATGGTGAAAGGGAGTGTGAGATGAAGTGAGAGGGCAGGGAAGAGAGGCTGCCGGTGGACATGAGTGAGGAGGTATAAAAAAAGACTGAAGACGCATCACGGAGTTCAGAGGGTATTTGTCTTGGGTGTGGAGTGGGCACTGTTCATATTTAAAGAACAAAAACAGCAATCTCAAGTGTACTCATTTCCACGTACTCGAGGAGTAATAAAGAATGCTCATTTCACATATCTGTACACTTTGTTCCTTTATTTTAGATGGCAGGTTTCTCTTTAAAGTTTAGTTTGGTTGTTTTAAAAAATTATCTGGTTTATAGTAGTGCTGGCTGTAACATGAGAGTAAAGAAAATAACGTTGCCTAATATTTAAAGTGACATATCTGCTGTTTTATGTATTTTGCTCAAGAACCTAACACCAGATTGGTTGATTTTACTTATTTTTAAGATACTTACATGAAACAACCATACAGTTCTACATAGGGAGATAAAATTGGGGGTGCCAGAAAAAGTAAAAAGGAGCTGTAGCTCAGTCACTTTCAATCACAGGCGTTTGGTGGTCTTGTGTTTTTAAATACTGGTATTTTAAAAGAGATTATATTAGGTCATTATGTTTCAAAGTGTATGTTTCAAAGCATTAGCCCTTCCTATGTGCTCAATAAAATAACATTCCAAAGTCAAATACATTTTGGAAAAGCTATTTATTTAGATCTTACAACTTCACAAAGACATTTATATATAAAGGTTCTAAGAAATCCTGTGATAAACTTATTTCACTTTACTTACCTCAATATTTTCCAAATTTCTTTAACTTTGGAAACCTCCTTTACATTACACCTAGTATTCCACAGAACTAGTATTCCACAGAACACAATTTAGGAATAACTTATCAGGGACATTATGAGTTGCTTAAAAAGAGGTATTTTCTGCACTCCTGATATCCACAGCAAAATAGAGATGAACATAGATACAATGTAACTCTAGTGTTTCCCATAACACTTCAGTGTTTTAAAGCCTTAAAGCTCCTCTAATAAAATGTGATTCTCTGTAAGGTGTTGTCAAAAGTCCGTATTTCCCTAGGAATCCCCAAAGCAGGATTTTGTGTTCCACAGAGGACCACCACCAGCGGCAGCCATCTTTGCCAGGATCCTGCTATGTGGTTCTACCTACTGCCTCTTGCATTCTCTTAACTGGCTTCTCCAGGACGCCCCGATTACTTTTACTACTTCTCCTCCCAAGACTCTCCCTTAATTTCCCAAAGAATTAAAACTAATTAATGTCTTCTAATGCACTTCGGAAGGCTTAGAGATAGCAGAAGTATAAAAAGACTGTCCCACAGTGGTTTCCAAAGGTGGTTAAGGGATTCACAGTACAATGGTCATCAGGTCTTCCAGGGCTGGAGGTTAGTGGGAGTCTCTTCCTCAGGAATCTCCAGATGTCTCCATACCACGGAGCTGCAATGACTGTTATCCTGGAGCATGAAAGAAGACTGGCCTTGGGCTTGAAGGGAAGGCGTCCTGCTTTCTCTGGGTCCAAAGTTTTGAACTGAGAGCAACTATCTCTTTAGGCAAAACCCCTTCCACAATCTGCAAGAGGTGGACTGACCCTGAAGCCTAGACAAAGCAAATACAGTAGAACACTTTTCCCAGTTTGGCTTATTTCATCATAAATAACTCACGTCAGCCCCTCACAATCCACTTCAAGTGATGGTGCACAGAGCAGTTAATTTTTACACTTAGTCTTTCCCTTCCACATGGGGTGAAGGAAAAAACAAGCTTCCACCTATCTCTTTAATCTTATAATCTTTTGAGCAAATGCTTGTACCAAAATGGCATGCACATGTGCGCAGGCCCATATACATTCTCACTCTTCCAGGAACAAACCAGACTCTTCAGGCAAAGGGCAGGCTATCCAGAAATAGAAAACAGAAAAACAGCATTTTTGGAACTGTACGATTTCATTCTGCCGAAGTGAAGCTTCTCCCCATTTACAACACTAATCAGAACACTTCCCCCAACTCTGAGGTCTTCCAGTCTTCACGTCACACTTTAGGAAACATTGTTCATTATTTCCTTTATATTTTGTGAAATTAAAGAGAACATTTTGGTCAAATTCTAAATTCATAAGAAACCTTGAGGGGTGAATTGATATCTCTGCTTTTAGGGTAACTTTCGCAATATACTCTTGTTCAAAAAATAACTGAATGTTGCCAGGCATTTGCTAGCAGTTTGCTCATTCCAGAGTCACTTACCCAGTAAGCTGGGTGTTAGCAAAGTAAGTTCTTGATCAGCAAAAAAAGATAATATACAGTATACTCCTTAAAACCTTTTCATAGAAGATCTTTCTCAAGGTACTTAATATCTCTTTATTGTCACTTCTGAAATAATTTAAGTATCTTTGTGGTTATCTGGCTTTGCATTCTGCAGCAGATTTGATAATGCAATTAGCACAGAAATGAGAGGCATGCACGGATGGGGGCAGGGGTCTGACTTGGACAGCTCCGCTGCCTGCTAGGGACACACTTTGGGGAAGTTAATCTCCCAGCAGTTTTCTCATCTGTAAAGTGGGTGTATCTACTCGCAGAATCGCGGCGAGGGTAAGTGAGAAAAGGCCTATAAATCTGAGAACTTGGGGCATAATAAGCACTATCATAACCGTGCAGTGGAGGAGGCCCGCAAGAAGCAGGCATTCTGACAACAGTTAGATATGACTATTTTCAGCCAGATAGTGAGAAGACACCATCTGTTTGGTAATCTGTTCTAGAACTCCCAGGATCGACATCAAGTAGTCTTAATCTTTGTAATTCATCTTTCAGCCCATCTCGCCTGTTCTCCAAAACTCCCCAATTCCTGAATTCCTTTGACCTCTGCAAACTTATTCATTACCCCGGGTTACAATTTGTCATTGGCCTAAAACTGGCATTCATTTAAGCTTGCCAGGTGAGATCTAACTCTCTCTTCTGTTAGTCAGGGTTCAGTTCCCTCGTAGGTCCATGTTCATCCTGTCTTTTTCAGTTTGAAGATAATTTCCCTTAACGAAGAACCTAAAGTCGAGGAGTTCTGACTTTCAGCTGTGAACTGGGTACTCTTCTTCAGATTCTTAGCCTTTCTGTGATTTCTCGATATAACAGAATTTTTTTTCTCCCAGAAAACCCTATTTTTGCTGCCTTTGGCATATTTCATGAATTTCTTCTAAGCTTCCTGACAATCTCCTGACAAGGTGACTCCATGATATTATTTTTTTTAATTCGATATTGTACACTTCTTTTATACATGCCTGTCTTTTAGAAACTAAGCTGCTTTGGGAGCTGGCTCCCTGTGGAGTCAGATAGATGTCTTCAAATGCCTCAGACTTTTCACAGCACTGTAGCTTCAATTGCACTGTCAGAATTTTACTTATGTGAATCTCATATGCATTCCCTTGAATCGTATTTTTCAAGTCTCTGACTACAAAATCATGGTTGATTTTTTTAAAAGCCTGATCTCTTTCCTCAAAGCCCAAAGTGGGTGTTTGATTATACCCAAGGTTACTTTCATTGTCTAATAATATCCAGGAACTCCCAGGTGTCACAGTTGCCTTTTCCCAATGTTGTCTTAAGTCTACCTGATCAACCAGATTTTTTAAAAAAAATGTTTCCTTAGAATTAAGTTGAGTAAGTTTCCCCTCATTCTTTTCACATCTTCTAAAAGATCAGATTCTAATATGTGCTCACGGAGAATTTATCAATTCTCCCTTTCCTGGGTACTTAAGTCAGGTTTTACCATAAAAAATTCAGTAACATTGGAGATATTTTTCCTTAGAATAAAGTTTTTCAAACTGAGGCATTCATGGGTTATAAAGCAATGTGGGTTGCAGCTAGCATTGTGAAATGAAATAGAAGAGATAAATGATAAAACAGAAAAATAGTCAAGCGCACTGCATGTAGTAAGACTAAATATTGTGAAACTTTGAGTTTTACGCATGTGTATACATTGGATGTCCTTGCACGGCAAAATCTATCTCATGGTGTGGATCATGGACTGAAAACTATGAAAACCACCACCTTAGATGATAATACATTATCTGTATTTCCACAATGAAAAGTATAGAACATAATTTTTAGATTAAATCAAGCCATCTAATGTAAATACATATATACAATAAAATGGTAGTACCAAACATAGAAATATAACTACTTGGTTGATTTTTACCACTCCATCTGTTGACAGAAAGTAGTTTAAGAATTTAGCAGCTATATTTTAGCTAAAAACATGCGATAATTCACTTTTAAGTACCTTTTTAAAAATTCAGTCTTTGTAAAAATATACTTATCCCTAGATTTCAGAATTCCATTTTAGGACTAGAATATCCAATAGCTTATTGAATCGAATCACCGAACATTCACAGACATCAGGCAGCACATGAAAATGTTCTACAGTATCCAATTTTGTGTTTCCAATTTTTTTTCCCATAAAGGGTGACTGGTGGTCACATGGCAAAAGACTGGAGCATCCCTTCCAACCACCTTATGACACTAAGAGCACCCAGAGGAGTGACTTTCAAAAACCAGCATGTCCATTGGTTTTGCCAGTCAGACACAGCAAGTTGCAAAAGCCTTCTTGTGGAATAGGTAAGGTTAGCTGTGATCAAACCTCTTTCCCGTTCTCTCGGGTTGCGGCTATCAAATTAGGGTGTATTAAATGTACTGGCACCTCCTGAGAAAATTACTTCTCTACAGGAGTTGAAAATACACATACAGCAAATGCAGCCCTTCATCCCTTCTTGGGGTGGGAATGGAACCCCCATCCCTCCAAACATATTTACTACAGGATAGTGAAAACTGGCTTGATCACTGATGACACCAGCCTCCAAGTCATATACTTAGTAGCATTCTGCTCATTATTGTTGCCACCAAATTTTAAAAAGTATAACTACTAAAATTGTAGGCAATGCCTACGGCAGTATTCCTCCAGCGCGCTCTGAGGGACACCAGTTCCTTATGATGTTTATAGATGGTGCTCAAAGAAAGAGGGAAGTGGTCAAACGAGTTTTGTAAAAACTGAACTTATGAAGCTAAACAGATTTTTTAAGCCACAGAACTCCTAAAACCCTTACTGTAAGCACAAGCATAATGCATTCCAAGAAGAGGAATAAAGAATGTTACGTTTTCCCCACTATTGACCACCTCACCCTTTCTCGGGGAGGTTAGTTCACGTGACTGGTATCCCACAAAACAATGCAGGAAATACTGTTACATGGGTCGACCGTTAAAACACTGTCAGATCTCAAAGTTATTTACCTGACAATGTTATTATAATAAATTTAGTCAGCTTCTATCTGTTTGCTACCACGCGCCCTAGTCATCTCTACTGCTAGAGTAGAATTTAGCAAGTCTTAAAGAGAAGTGCATGATCAACTCAAAACAAAATTGTATTTATTGAGTACCCACTCTGGTTATCACTCCATATAAAAGTTCATAAGCTAAATTTCAAGTAATTTTCTGAACATGACAGTAGACAACAAAGGATTACTTTTAGTGGTCAACAGCCCCTTACTTAATTTTAGCCTTCAGGCCTCTGTGATCTGGTCAGTTTAGTTAAGGATACAAAGGGCAGGTAGATTGAAGTTCAGAACATTAGAAAATGGTCATATTCAGCATGATTTCTACTTCAGGGGTGGTAGTTAATGGAGAGGACTGTTAGATAATCTGTAACATGATCTCTCCTTTAGAAAGGTAATGAAGTCTGATTCAGGAAGGTAGACTGAGCACAGACGTCTAAATCCCCCACCTCCCAAGACTCTATTAAGTGATAGTAAAGCAATCAACCCATAAAGATAAAGAGAATGGAAAGAAGAACTTTCTGCGGTGTGGAAAGGAATGAAAACTCGTTGATGGATTAAAGAAAGCAAAGAAGCAATAGCCTAGAAAAGATAGAGGGAAAAGCAGCAAAGAGCTAATCCTCCTGATAAAACCCCAAAGTAGCTGGAGGCTCAGTCAGCAGGCAAAGCAGAAGGCAAGAATGAATCCAAGGGTGACCTGAAAATCTGTCTTGTAAATAACCACTGGGGTCATGAACCTTGTTTTCTACACCAACATTAAGACTAGTGGAGCCCAGTGTCTCAGCCAGCTGGTCAATTACCACACAGTGACTTTTTCTGTAATTCAAGTTGATCTCTTATCCTATTCTTAGTTTATGAATGGATGGCCAAAGATTACAATTATGCCAGATTATTTTTTTTAATGTTTGGAGGGTAAAGTCAAGGAAGCATCACAGACCATAAAACAACAACAGCAACAAGAACAAAAAACTAGAAATTATGAGAAAAGCAAAGCAAAGTGGAGAATCAGTCTGGGAGGTCCAACTTTTCTGGAGCTCCAGAAAAGTCAGGAATAAAATTGAAGGTGGAGATAATTATCAACACATAACATTTACTGAGCACATACTATATGCCAGTTTATGGGACTTCCTAAATATTACTCATTCAATTCTCATACCAACCCTAAGGAATATATTGGTATGGTAATATTATTAATACTCTCATTTTTCAGGTAAGAAAGCAAGCACAAGGTTTAAATAACTTGCCCAAGGCTACAGAGCAAACAACTGGTATTTGAACTCAGTCTACCTCTAATTAAAACCAGTACTCCACCCAGCCTCTAGAATAATAAGAAAGTTTCCCAATATAAGAGAGAGGCATTCAAGGAGTCTACTGAGGGCTTCCAAGTATGAAGGGACAAAAGATACAACCTATATATCATCATGAAATTGCAAAGCAACAATTATTAAAAAGAAGATTCTGTAAGTTTCCATAAGAGCAAGAAAAATTAGTCACTATCGAAGAATTAAGAATCAGTATGGCATGAAGCAGCACTGAAGCAAAAGCACAATGGAGTTCTGTCTTCAAAGTTTCCAGGGGAAATTTTTTTTTTTACTTAGAAAAGAGGATTTATTTAACACAAATACTAGAACCTCTCTTTTTCAGGTGGCACCAGGCTTTGGACCCAGTGAGAAAGAAATGTAGTCCTAGCATGATAGTTGCCCCTTATGTGAACAAATTTCATATATTATATTGTAAATGCAATTTTATAGTTTTTAGCTTTTAGCATTATAGAGACACAGTACAGAAATTTTAAATGTGCTTACAGAACAGAATTCTGTTATTGGCCTTTACAAGAAAAGCACATCAACAGTTGACAGAAGATGGGAAATAGAAAGGGTGCTAATATCTTTATTTAACATGAGTACCCAAAGCAGATGTGACAAGAAATTGAAATTGAAGGTTGAAGTTAAAGAACTAATATAAGAACCAATTGATCCCTCTAGCCCCTGAGTCTTTGCTGAACTTTGAACTCCCATCCAACCACCTACCTAACATCTTTTCTTGGAGAGCTAATCTCCTTTCAAACTTAACATGGCTAGGATAGAATGGCTCATTTCCCCCACTCCAACCTCTCCCCTGCCAGTTTTCCTCTTTTCAGTACATGCCACTTCTATTCCCCCTCAAGTTTTGACAACCTAGAAGTCATTCCAAAGCTCTCTACCCTCTATATCCAGTCCATCAGCAAACCTTGACACTTCTATCTCCAAAATATACTCCAAATTTTAATGTACAGCGTCTGTTACCCTGTTTCCTCTCTTTCTCCTCCAAAATATGTTTTCCACACCATTGTGAGAAGAATCTTTTAGAAACACGAATGATATCGCTTTCCTCCATTAGATGAGTTACTTCTCATTTTTTTAGAGTCAATTTCAAATTCCTCACCATGGCCTACATGGTCCTGTTTATCTGTGGAATCTATCTCCTATTGCTCACGATATCATGAGAGGGACATTTCAAGAAGGGGCATGTAACTCAGACCAAGGAGGCAGAGAATGTTCTCTGAAATTCATGATTATTTTCAAAACAATTTATGCCTGTGTACTTGTTACTGTATTTCCATAATTTACTTATTCTTATAAATTAAAATCTGAGTACTAAGAGAGTTTCTATAATACAATCAAAGTTCAATACTTTGGAAAGGCTTGCCAAAAGGTGACTAACTTTTTTTTTTAAAAGATTTTATTTATTTGGGGGGGGGCAGAACACGAGCAGAGGGAGGAGCAGAGGGAGAGGGACAAGTAGATGTGGGGCTTGATCTCACGATCCGGAGATCATCATCTGAGCCAAAATCAAGAGTTGGACGCTTAACTGACTGAACCACCCAGGCACCCCAAAAAGTCACTAACTTTTAAAAGTGCGAATTAGGTGTGGACAAAATCACTATAAAAGAGGAGCTGGAGTGAATTTTTTAAATCTTGAAAGATTCTGCAGTCATTTTATTTCGGATAGGTCTTTAAGTTTCCATTCTGTTTTAAAGAAACAAACCAGAAAGGATACATTAGGGGTTTGGTTCACACAAGAAACACAAAGTGCAGTTCCAATCAATGGCTACTTCTGCAAAGGAAATGCATTGGCTTTCCAATAAAAATGTGGTGACCGAACTGGTTAAAATAAAGTGTCTAAGTTTAGTATACATAATATTCTATGATTCTTTGTTTTAACTTTTTTGGTTAAGTAACCAGTCAGATCCCCGTTCTTTCTCAGAAGGAGTGGTTGCTTCTACTCAAGTGCAGTATGGGACATGGTAGAAGATGAGAGCAGAGCGCTAGGTTTCTTCTAGGATGACCAGGCAAGGCTCAGCCCCCCGCCAACATCAATGCCTATAGGTCTGTTCCGTTGAGCCAGTCTATTTTCCCGGAGTGGAGTCCTCCAAACCTCTGCCTGGAGTGGGGAACAAAAAATCTGGGAATTTCTCCAATAGCCCTCTGTTGGCAACTTCACCTTGTCCGTGCTCCCTGCCCCAGAGCTGTCAGGTGCCTCCATTTTTGAACCTTACTGGGACCCCACCCATTCCCCACGAGCACTTAGCTTCCAGGTTCTTTGCGGTCTACTCAAGGTCACTGCCATTTAACTACCTACTTCCCAGTTTCCAAATTTGTTAGTATCTTTGCTCTCATTTAGTTCTCTTTTTTACTAAGGATTTAAGCTTTTTAAGGTCTTTATTATCATTGTACTGGTGTTTTGGGAGGGAATGGGGGAAACGCACAAGTTGAATTTGTCACGCTTAACTGGAAATCATGGCCACCTATCACCATCAATACTCCCTCCCCGTAGATTTTAATATTGCTTTAACACTTATAGTGGTTTGATCCTAGGCTCATTACTTAAATTTCATCATTTTATTTCCTCAATTCAAGAAGTGGGAATAATAACCCCTACTTTGCAGGATTGTTAGGAGAAATAAAAAATATGTAAAGTGCCTACCACAGTGCTTGGTACATAGGAGACAACAAATGGAAGCTATTTCTGTTATTAATTATTGCAATGTACTACATTAGGTGTTTAGTTGGAATTTAGCTTTGGAAACCAGGTGTGGAAGTCTCACTTTTTCCTTCCTCGCCCTCCCTCCCCCTTCCCCACCCTCCTCCTCCTCCTCCCTCTGTCTCTGTGTCTCTGTTCTTTTACTGGTGTTTCTCATGGCCAAATTCATTATTGTATCCCAGGTGCTAGTATGATGCCTAGACTCAACAAATATTTATTGAATAGTTTAATGATAATTACATATTATTCAACAGATTTGGACATAATGTAATTTACACTAACATACACACCACAATATAGGCCTGCAATTTATTCATATTTTGGAGACTGTTTGGATACTAGTGAAAAGGGCTTTTAAGAGGAAATATTTTAGTGTAACAGTTTAAAATATGTACATACACTAGTTTGTATATTCCAGATTTTACATATATGTGTATATATGTGCATATGCATACAGCCATGGAAAATGTGGCTGCAAACATGCATCATACCAATTAAAAGTCATCTCCTGGTCATTCTGTTCCATCAGCCCACTTCATTACGCCTGGTCTTTGGCATTTCAGCAATGTCATCTTGTGCTGATAATGAAAGTGCCCTTTATTCTTGTACCACCACACAATTTCCTGGCTGCCATCCATGGTCACTTCAACAAACGGCTGGGCTCCATATCTGAGTCGCTATAAGCGTTCACTTTGGGTTTTATATCATAAAACTTTATAAATTGGGAAGGCTGATCTAATTTGTGAGGAAAGTCCTACTTAAATAAATAAAATAAATAAAACTTTGAGTCTTTATCAACGACTTCATATTTTAACATTTTCTTGAATTGCAAAATCAGATTACTATTATCATTAAAAATAATTTTCTAGAGTCGGCTTCAGTTTGTGTTGCTTCTTTTGCACCAAGGTGTAGCTTAATAATGATTTCTTGCTATAGTTTTGTTCAAGTTTTTTCACTGTATTTTGAAAAGCTATACCATTATTTTTTATATTAATAATACTTTTATATAAGATCAAAATAAATACTACTTAGAAGAATGGAGTTTCTGATAGAAAAATATTACTGATGAATGTTTTTTAAGTAGATACACACACACAGTTAAGAAAATTTCCCAAAGTAAAAGTTGCTGAGTTCCCACCAATCAAAGGATCAAGTTGTGTGTTTGAATAAATTCTGGCTTTGTTGATAAAATATAGATGGCTAGACACCAACTTGTTTGGCATATCCTTGTTTAGAAAATTTCTATTTTAATTAGATCAAGTTTCCAAGAAACAGAGAGTGGATTTCAAACATTCTTCATGGACTTTGCCTTATGTTTTGTAATCCTCATGTAACAAGGCTTCTTTTAAGTAATTATTTTGGGTTCAATTTGAATTCTGAAGTAGAATAACCACTAAGAACTTGAATATCTGCTTTGATGTTTTCCTACTTAGATGTTCTTCGCTATTGCGGGCTTCTTTAAAAGTCTCATATATTTGCATAAATGAATATGGTAGTTATGTCTAATTTTAATAGATAAAATATCTGAGTGAGGAATTTCTCTAATAGCTCAGATGTGTTTTCTTTCCCTTTATTAGTTCCCATAAAGGTTTTTTTTTTAAGTGATTATTTTTGAGATTCTAGGAGGTTCACTATTTTTTTTTTAAGATTTTATTTATTTGAGAGAGAGAGATAGCGAGAGAGAGCACTAGTGGGGAGGAAAGGGAGAAGTAGGCTGCCCACAAGCAGGGAGCCCGACACAGGGCTTGATCCCAAAACCCCGGGATCATGACCTGAGCCAAAGGCAGACACTTAACTGACTGAGCCACCCACACGCCCGTAGATCACTATTTAAAACATAATTCATTTTAATTGATTTACTTGACTTTGTTCTCAAGTATTTCTGTTTCTTAATTGCATAACAGGTCACCCCAAAATTTAGAGGCTTCAAACAACCATCATTTTATTTGCTCAGGATTCTGTAATCTGGGCCGGGCTCAGCTGGGCCGTTCTTAGGCTGGTCTGGGTGGTGGACACTTGTGTGGCTGTATTCACTTGGTGGGTCATCTGAGGACTGGACTTGCTGGGAGGCTGGAATGACCAGGCCTCTCTTTCTACATGCAGTCCCTCCATGTGAGCTCTCCAGCAGGGTAGCTGAACTTCCTATGTAGCAGCTCAGGGCTCCCCAAAATGCAGAAACAGAAGCTGAAAGGCTTTCTCAAGGTTTATGCCTGGAACTGGCAGAGTGGTACTTTTGTCACATCCTATTGGTTAAAGCCAATCACAAGGCCAGTGCACATTCACAAGGAGGGGGCTGTATAAGGATGGGAATAGTGGGAGACCATTAAGGTAGGGCCACCAATGGAATGGACTACTACGTGTCATTCAATTGTTCTTCCCATGAGAGTTTAGGAGTAGCCAACTCTTCACTTTTCTTTTGTTTGAAAATGTCTTTAAATTGCCCTCACTCTAATGGACAAAAGTAGAGCTGGGTATAGAATTCTGGGTTCATGGTTATTGACCTTTTACACTTGGAAGATATTATTCCATTGTCTTCTGTCGAGCCCGCAGGAAGTCCAATTGTTAATCTTTGGAGAGTAATATGTTTCAATGTAAGATTTTTAATGTTCAAAGGGGGCCTTTGTATATAGGAAGAGTTATTTATAGTTACTTACAATTTACATTAACATCTCAGATTTAGTATTGCAAATGAAAAATATTTCTTTCCTTAAGCCTTTCATTTTTAAATATTGTTTCATTGTAATTGCAGGGCTGTTGGTTTTCAAGGATTCTGTACAGGTGGGGAGAGAGGCATGAAAACTGGGCAAGTTAAAATGCCATAAAGCTTGCTTTCACCACAGAGATTAAGCCATTCTCTTGAATAAATGCTCCTTGGATTGTTGTAAGCTTTTAGTTAATTTCCAGAGTCCTCAAAGTTGATTTTGAGTTGCCGATGTTCTCATCACTATTACAGAGCAGCTTTTTGGAGGTTCTTACTCTGCCATTCTCACTGATGTCCTATCCCTTTTAGTTTTCAGGTTAAAAATGTTTCCTCCCAATCTCACTGCTTTCTTTGTCTGTGGCGCTGTTCACTGACTAGGAGTCCTAAACTTTGATGTAATCAAGTTTGTCAACTTTTCACCTATGGATTGCACATTGGGTGTTTTCTATGAAGAATTTTTCTACCTTAATGTCACAAAAATATTCTCCTTCATTTTTTTTCCTTGCTTTTATAATTTTGCCTTCCATAATCATATCTTAATCCTAGCATCTGCCTTTATGTGCAATGTTAAATAGGGAACCTATTTCACTCCATAGAGTGAAGAAGTTTCCTGGATACTATCTACTCAACAGTCTATGCACTTTCCTCGTTGACTCGTAGGACCTCCTTACTTGTATGTTAGAGTTCCCTATATAAATAGAACTGTCACTACTATTAATTTTTAGTTCATGGATCAGTACTAACATGTTTTAATTTTCTGGGTTTTTAGCTTAATATCTGATAGGGAAAGTCCCCATTCCTTGCTCTTCGTTTTCAGAGTTGACCTAATTATGGACCTTTATTTTTCCATTTAAACTCTAGAATTTATGACATTCCTCAAAATACCCAGGTAGAATTTTGATTAGGTTCTGTTGGCATTATACATTAATTTAGGAAAAATTGTCACCTTTACAGTAACATATTGTATGTTATGGAAAGTCTATTCAGTTCTACTTTTATGTCAAGAGAGTTTAAAATTTTTCTCTGTAGACGGGTCTTGTTGTTAGTTTCTAAAAACTTGATATTGTACAGTTTTTGTTCCCACAGACAGCATATCTTATTTTGTTTTGTTTTCTAGTAGATTATGGTTTTGATTTTTATACACTTAACTGCTTACCTTGCTACACTCTTACTCTCATACTTTGTTGATTTCAGTGGTGTTTCTATTCAGGTAATCATGTTACCTACAATAATGACAGCTTCTTCTTTTCCTTTGAAATCATTTTACTACTTTTTTCATATATACATATATATTATATACTTTACATATATATATATACATATACGTATATATGTATATTTCACCAATATCTCCATTAATATGTTAATAACAGTAGAATTTTAGTCTGAGTTGTTATGGGTATAATACTTATTTTTTTTTGTTCTTTAGTCCTTGACTTTTTAAAGTAATAAAAAATTTTGTTATTTTCTTCTATATATCTTAGGCACACACTTTTCTTAATTTATTTCTATTCTTATTTGGGTTCTTCCTCTTGGAATTTTTTGAAGTAGACCTTTTATATGGGGAAATATTCTGAGGACTTCTTTGTCTCCCAGTATTTTTTATTTTGGCTTCACTGCTGAATGACAGTTCGGTTGGATATAAAAGTTGGGGACTTAAAGTTCTTTTTAACATTTTAAAAATATTAATCAATTATCATCTTGTGTCCAATGCTGTTGCTGTGAGTTTTTATATAAATCTGTTTTTTCCTCCTTTTAAGTAACCTATCTTCTCTTTTTGAAGGCATTTAGAATTTTCTTTGCCCCAGATGACCTTAAATTTCTCTATAAAGTGTCTTGGATGTGAGTTTTTCCTTATGTATCAAGCAGGATAGCGAGGAGAGTGAGGGAAGTGAGGGACCCAGGGTGCAAAGCTTGAGGAAGCACTCACTCCCAGGGCTATGTAAGTGCCTCCTTGAATTTTACAACACAGGGGTCTCATCTTACTCCTCATCTTACTCCTGGACCTGCCACCCTCCTTGGTGATCTGTGAGCCCTTTCAATCTGAGGTCTTTGATCTTTCTCAAATTCTTGGATATTTATCATCATTCTTTCCTTTTTTTTCTTTTTAAGTAGGCTCCACACCCAACATGGGGCTTAAACTCATGACTGCAGATCAAGAGTCATGTGTTCCACTGACTAAGCCAGTCAGGCACCCCTATCATCATTATTTCTTAAACTACTTCCTTCCTTCTGTTTCTTTATCTAGGTCTCCTGAATTCTACCATCTGCGTCTTTTAGCTTTTCTTTTATATTTTAATTTCTTTATCCTTTACTGCTGCCCTTTGGGAGAGTTTCTCAGTCTGTCTAGTTCATGAGTCTTTTTGTTTATCTCATCTTTTTAAATTCAGCTATTGCCTTTTGCTTGATTTCTGATATTTATGTGATTTTTTTTATGACCTCTTCTTCTTGCTTCACATAAATAACACTTTCTGTGTCTTTGAGGGTGTTTGTTGTGCTTATTTTAAATTCTTGGAGTACTGGTTCTAATTATTCAGCCTCACACAGTATATGTTTTAAATTTTGTTGTCTTTCTTTATAGTGTCTGTCTAGTTTATCTTAGGTCATGTTCCCCAAGGGGACTCAACAGCCCTGTGGAGGCATAATGTAAAGACTAGGGTCTGCCTTCTGTGCCTCCCAGCGAATTTAAAGGAAAGAAAATGAGGGTCAGGCTGGAGAGTGTCAGACCCCATAAAACCAACCTTGACCATTTCCATTTGCTGTCACTGTACTAGGCCAGTCCTCTAGTTAGAATACCACCCCTCCCCTCCAGTTTAAACTCTTAAAAAGAGGCATCACAAGAAAAGGCAATCTCTTGAAGTTTTCAGTCCACCAGTACTGATGTTTGCTGGGGGAATGGTAGCAGAGCAAATACCCAAAGGGGCAGCATGCACCTGTTTTCATCAGCTCCTTACTCAAGAGGGACTCCTGTGCTGTTGGAAAGTTACTAAATTGACAATAGATGGCTAGCCACTTGCTGCCAGTTTCTTCAGCCCGAGGCAAGCAATGATCTTCCCAAGGTGATGTGGGGGAGGGGTGTCAAGAGGAGATTTAAAAACCTCTCCCCCACCTATTCTCTCTTGGCCCTATCTGACCTTCCTACCCTCCAGCTCCAGCTGCCACCAACCCCTCACCCCCATCCACTAACGTCTTTGGGTTCCTCACAGTCGATAGTTCCTCAGATTCATGCTTCTTCTCCCTTCCGCAGTTTTCTCTTTCATTAGGATACAAAAAAACTGGCCCCTTGCCTAGTTTTAAAGACCCTCTCTAATTTGATCCCAGCATCTTTCAATTCTCAAAGCAAATTACTATCCCCATTTTAGAGAGGAGGAAATTGAATATCAACGAAATTAAGTGATTTACCCAAAGTCACACCACTAGGAAATGTGATAGGGCTAGAATTTGAAAACATGTCTGTGTTATCCCAAAGCCCATGCTTTGGATACTCCATTAACCCCACCTGATTAATGACTGAATTTAGAGCTGTTTCATTTTATTCAAGAATCTATCAAACCATGTTTCTAAAAACACTAATGTTCTGTGAGCTGGACTATGGCATTCACCCAAAACCCGGTAGTCTTTTCCTAAATGATAGAAAAAATATGTATAAGTCATAGCTGGACTTTTCTCAATGTCACAGTTGCCCATACATAGTTAGTAAATCTTAGGCACCTGCTGTTCTTTTGTACACTAGCAAATCCTAAAAAAAGGTAATGATTATGTAGAAAATGAGTTTTGAGTAACTGATCTCAATTAGAAATCAAGAAAATGTTATCAGTTAACATTTTTTTCCCTGTTAACAGGGAAAAGATTGCCATTTCAAATCATGTAATATATAAATACTTAAAGACTCATCATTCCTGGTAGTAAAATTAGTTTATTTCAATGTCTGAATATTGAACTGAATTCATGAACACTTAATTTGTTTGAATTTACTAACATAGTTCTCCTTCTTATATATTCTTCCTAACTTTAAAGGCAAGATTTTTTAAAAATTAAATTTCATTTTTCAATAGTTAACACATGCATATAGTACAAAATTCAAATGGCACAAAAGAATATACAGTGAAAGTGAACCCACCTCTGTGCTCCAGTGACCTAATTCTCTCCCCCTGCAGCAGTCACTTTATCAGTTTCTTGAATGTTATTCCAGAGATATGGTAGGTGTACATAACCTCTTATATGTGACTTTTTAATAAAAGGGAGAAATTAAAAATTTTTTCCTTGACATAATTTTACCTCACTATAGTGGGAGTTGCTCTGATCCTTTTATAAACTTCCATGCCAACACTAAAAATAAAGTGAGTTTTAAAAGTCATTAAAAATGTGAAACAGAGAGAAACCAATAGAATGAATCCCTATATACCCATCACCTAGCTTGAAAGATTATTTAAAAGTGATTTTTAAAGGGTTTAGTAGTCTTACAAATTTTCAGAATATCTGTCAATGGGCAATGGAAAGAATCACATGTTCAACTACAAGGACAGCAGCCCTGGAGTCTTCCAGGTCATTCTGTGAGTGCTAGTTGGGAGCAACTTATGCATAAATTTCACAAAGCCTTTCTAGAAGTAAAAAATTAGTTGACAAATGAATTGTGCTTATAAGTTTCCTAACATTTTGGTTGGTTTCTGTGTAAGAGACATATCTAACAGATTTTTAAAGCCATTATTGCATTAATATTAGTTTTAGAAAGTACTAGGAATTCCCTATATGGGGCTAATTCAATTGTTTTGATTTGGTTCTTTTCATGGAAAAAGAATGATGCATCCATTATATTTATTCATACTTAAAAAATTTAGTTTTAAGCATTTTTGATAAAGCATGATTATGAATATTGATTATATTTCCATATACAAATCTACTTTTTGTCCTGACTTTACGAAATCTGTTTTCTCAGTTCCACTTGCCTCTCCTGATACATCAGCGGAACTTCAAAAGAATTTTATAGAACACATCTCTTTTTTACATCAATATGACGCTAGGAAAACTCCCAATGAGCCCATCCGGGGAAAGGTGAGAGTATTCAGAATCAATTATTTGATATTTTAGGATGGGACAGATTTATGGTAGAACATTAAGCCTTTCCAAGTCATAACCATCTTTCTGAAAGTCTATTTCAACAAACTAAGGTGGTTGTCAGGGGGATAAACTCTCAACAACATGTCATAGTTAAAATTAAGGAATGATGTCATAATTTTGGATCATGGTCTTTGGAGTTTGGTTTCAATTATTACAATCATTCACTAAGGTAATATCGAAGCAGTCTGATAAACTGGTGGATATGCTCACGTGGGTGTGGCAGGGGAATGCAGCTAAGACTTACAAAGCCAAACAGAAATGTAATAGTTGCTGAATTTTTTGCCAACTGCAGATGTTTGTTTTCATATTGTACTTCAAGTCTTTTGTTGAAATGACAGTGGGGATGCGATCACAAACCCTGAGGTCTATGAACTGTAGTCGCTATTGTATCCACAGCAACCAATAGAGCAAGAAATGAAATGTGATAGGGGTAGTCTTATACAGTCCCACTGATAGAAAACTTGAGGATGGGAAATAAGATGTTGCTTCTTTGGCTTTCTGCTTTTCCCTTTTATTCTCTGGCACACCCTATTTTATCACTGATTTAAAAGTTTCTTTGATAACTGCTATGCCCCTGAGAGTAAGGTGACAGCCAATGAAGAGGCAGAGAAGTAGAGTGCCTGCCTCGCCAGAACTTGAGTTAACACATGAACTGAGTTCACAGCTGCATCTTCCAGCAACTCGGGTGCCCTGGTTAATGTCAACTTTGTTTTCCTTTCCAGCGACATGGAGCTTTTGTGCAGACAGAGATAAAACCAGGGAGTAGACCAATAGTTCCTAAGGGAACAGAGGTATTACGGAATGCTCTGGGGTCATGCTCATCAGAACAGTCCAAAAAAACAGAAAAAGGAAACTCAGCGGAAAGCAAAATGATCTCACCAGGTCTCCAACAAAATTCCCCGGAGCTGTTAGAGACTGAAACTCACTTATCAGAAACAGACGTCAGAGAGGCAGCCAAGGCGTGCCCCAGAAGTCCTGAGAGAAGGGAGAAGGTTGCAGACATCCTCCAAGTCACTGCAGTAAATGCTCTTCTCTCCAGGCATGATCGTTTCAATCCACCAATAAAAAGTCAGGATAAGTCAGGATAAATTACCTTCCTCGGATTAAAATCTAATCCTTGGAATGGAGAGAAACTGCAGAATCATACGAACCCTCACAGTTGCTTTTTCTGTTATCAATAACCTCAAAAAATTCAATTTACATAAATGGGAAAATGAAAAAAGACAATTAAAATGCACCAAAAATTTAAGAGTGGTCTCTAATGAGTGGTGGATTATGAGACATATTTCTATGTTATATTATCATTTTTGTTTTGCACATAAATGAACATAATTAACAAATACAAAACTTTTATGAGAGGCCCTATAAAATAATCATTCTCTGGAATCAAAGCAGGGTTGGAATTTTGGCTCTACCACCTATAAGCTGTGTGACCTTGGGTAAATTACTTAACCTCTCTAGATTTCAGTTTCCTCATCTGTAAAATCCGGGTAATAGCAACTTCCCAAGCTTAGTGCGCATGAGATTATGTATATTGAACAGTAAGTAACCAATGCGATTACATTATCATTATTGCTATAATTAAAGTCTCAATTTAAGGATAATGTTCTCCTATAACCCTAAAATTTCACCCTTACTCTAAAACTTTTAGTCCCTCTGTATGCAATTAAGAGTGTGAAAAATCTAAAAACATTTCTCCTGGTACTAGTTACACAAATGTGCGCGTGCACACATGCATGCACACACACACACACACACACACATACTTAATTCAAAGACATATGGGTACCCAGAATATAAAAATATTTCCTGGGGCACCTGGGTGGCTCAGTCGTTAAGCGTCTGCTTTCGGCTCAGGGCGTGGTCCCAGGGTCCTGGGTTCGAGCCCCACATCAGGCTCCTCCGCTGGAAGCCTGTTTTTTCCTCTCCCACTCCCCCTGCTTGTGTTCCCTCTCTCGCTGGCTGTCTCTGTCAAATAAATAAATAAAATCTTTTAAAAAAAAATTTCCTAAACTGTGTTCTATTTTACTTAGATCACTTCTAGCACTAACTCAGTCTTTGCTTTTTAGATGGGTTTGGTGTGGTTAATTCTACCAGCTCTTCTATTTGGCACATTTGGTGTGCCAAAACGTATCTGTCAGAGCTGTGCTCTGTTGCACACAGTGGAGTAGGTGGAATATCTCTCCGCTGCCAAAAGAGTATTTATATGCTCAACAAATTTCCATGGCAATATGTCAGTTGCACACTATTATCTGTAGTGTTGATAAGACAATAGGTGTATCTTTATCCCTTTCTTTTCCACTAAAGAAATTTTAATAGTCTGCAAATGAATGAGTGCCATTATTTTATATTTGTGTATCGGGGACTTGCAGTTCTTACAACCCAGAAGATGAAGGGTAATAGTGAACCCCTTTCATTACACACACCTTGAAATGCTGAATAAAATGAAACAAACAAATACATAGCCAAGCTCACTAAACAGAGAAACCCTCATATTCCAAAATAGAGAACTTGTTTATTTGTGTGTCAACATACACCTTAAAGATCTTTTGTCAACACGTGTAGAGTATCTCATTATTTTAATAGCAGCATGGTCTTCTGGAGTATAGATATACAACAGAATTGGAGCACAAAGAATGCAAGCTTCAGTGCATGTGTGGGAAAGGGTGGGGGGGAGTTGGAGAGCAAATATGAAGAGAGGTCTTAAAGGCTAAGGACTTGAATTTTAAGCCACAGTGGAAGAGAGATGGCAACTTATGGCCTTCAAAATAAGAGTTGAGATTGAAACCTGCATAAAGCTAGAACCCTCAAAGAGTTGGCCTATCTTGGTACAAGGCAGACTAGAAGAACTTTACTTGTAGAACCAGGCAGACAGCAAAAAAGTCTGCCTCTTCCTACAGCTAGAGACAGTGGTTAAAATCTTTGTAAGAAAGTAAAACCTCAAGCTTGTGCCACATTCCAGTTTGGAATATGAATTTACATGCAGAACATCTCATAGGACACAAAGTTAACAAAAATTTGTCCTGCTGGTGAAATGCAAATGCAAAACCCCCCTGGAGAGAGATTTCCACAATCCACAGAAGAAACAGTCCCTGCTAAAGGTCAGGTCACCAACAAAAATTACAGATCTCAAAAAGGAGACCAAACTGAAAGAGAGTCTGCAGTATAACGAAGAGAATGGTCAAACCTCAAAACTAGAGGTAATAGAATTTAAATACTTTCAATCTGAAGATACTTGTGTTTCTTTCACTATGGAAAATTTTACTCTGTAGCCTTTCCATTACTTCCATCTCCTCCATTCTTTCTTCCCTCCTTCTGGAACAGCTACCAGCTGAATGATGGAGCACTCAGATTTATCTTCTACGTGTCCTAACTTTTCTCTCGTTATCTTTTTCATGTTACTTTACCACCAAGTATGCAAGAGTCCCCTGACACTAATTTTTTACTAATTAATCTGCTTTTCAGCCATGTCAATTGTTATACCAGGCCATCTATGGAAAACAATTTTTAATTAGTATTTTATTTCTTAATTTCTAAGATCTATAAATGCTTCCTTAATACATAAGACTCTTCCTATATTGTGGATATGATGGCTTCTCTTATCACTCTTAGGACATTGTCATAAAGCTTAACATCTTAACCTCTTCTTCTGCTCTCTTAATTCTGTTACATTCTGTTTGTTGAGCACGATGCCTCCCCTTCTTGGTATTGTACTTTTTTTCTTCAAATGTTCGGCAATTCTTGGTTGTATACGCTCCTTTAATTATGTGATTTTCACATCTCTATCGGTGTCAACTGTTTCTGTCTGCTGCACCTGACTTTGGGACGGGGTTGGGATATGAGTCAGACAGGATCTGAAGACGATCTGTGAGGTGGGATTGATGACCCTCCTGGAGGTCAGTAGCTATTTGAGCCCTGGCCTGTTTTTCTAGCCCTAGTGTGTGAGTCAATTCCGCCACAGCTGCCCAGTGCTTCATGCGTGCAGAACGGGGGGGCTTACTGGTCTGCTGTTCCACGTGCAGTTCCCTAACTTTTTAAATCGATAAATGCCCCAGAGCCCCTTCCACTTCTTAATATCCGTTAGCTCTAAACTTGTAGTTCTAGCCAACCTCCTTCTACAGCAGTCATCTCTTACACACGCGTTAGGGTTTTCTTCTTTTCTTTTTTTTAAAGATTTCATCTATTTATCTACTTTAGAGAAAGACTGTGTACAGGTGGGGGGAGGAACAGAGGGGCAGGGAGAGGGAAAACTAGAGAATCGCAAGCATACTTCACACTGAGCACAGAGCCCCCCATGCACGGCTTGATCCCACAACACCCTGAGATCACAACCAGAGACCAAGAGTCGGAAGCTCAACCAACTGAGTCGCTCAGGCGTCCCTGGGTTTTTCTTTCATTTAGTTTTGTTCCTCCAAACACTTGTTCTCTGGTCAGATCTTTCAGAACTTAATAAAAATCTGTTTCTTCTGGGGTGCCTGGGTGGCACAGCGGTTAAGCGTCTGCCTTCGGCTCAGGGCGTGATCCCGGCATTATGGGATCGAGCCCCACATCAGGCTCCTCCGCTATGAGCCTGCTTCTTCCTCTCCTACTCCCCCTGCTTGTGTTCCCTCTCTCGCTGGCTGTCTCTATCTCTGTCAAATAAATAAATAAAATCTTAAAAAAAAAAATCTGTTTCTTCTGATAGTAGGTTTCTCTGCTTTCCTGTGTTATTAAACTGTATTTTATTATCAATACCTATTTACATGTATTTTTGTGAGATTTAGTGGGCAGTAAGTGGTAGATGTGTATGACCAGTCTGCCATCTTCAATCATTGTCTGATTTTCTTTTAAGTAAATCATTTGCAAACTTAGTACTTTGGCCATTAGTAAACCACAGATTTTCTGCAACAGCCCTCACAATTGACCGCAGACATTAGTGAGGACTGGCATTGTCCTTCTGTCTTAGGGAGTGTGTTTTAGTGAGAGATGGAGGGTCTGGGGCCAAACAGCCCAGTTAGTAGGCTACCACCATAGGCGAGATTGGTGGTTCTCAATGTTTTCAAGTATAAGGACCTGTTTTCTGCATTTAAAAAAAAAATTTATGGTTCCTTACAAAATGTAATTGGACGTTTAGTATCCACTGTTTGAGAAAACACATAATAACAAAATGCAATGATGATTTCCAGGTTCAATTCTCTGTTCTTTAACTGCTAAAGGTGTGTCTCTCCACAATGAATTCCACAGTCTATTAAAATTATAACTGCCTATTGGTACAAATAGTGCTCTTAAATTTCACAAGCATATTTGAATGTTTTCAAGGAGTTCCTTTATAAAGTATTTCTTAGAATTATAGCTTTTACCAGGATAGAGGATTTTTTTCTGTTTACCAAAAAAATATGGCCTTTCATAAAATTTAATATTTAAAAAAATATCTTAATGAATGAGCTAATGGTTTTCAGTCCTTATCATTGCTATTAATACCATAAATCTTTGTGTGTTTTAAGGTTTAAAGCATTTTCTAATCTATTATCTCATTGGATCTTTAGAATAATCCTATGGAGCAGGGCAAATAATACTATGTATGTCAATCTTCCAGCTAATTAATAGACTCAGAGAACTTAAGTAATTGCCCCAAGTTGGCAGTCAGCAAGCAACAAAACCAGAGCCAGAACCTAAGTTTCTCAGTGTCCATTCATTCCCAAATGTCAATGCACAGGACAATGCTGGCCCATTGCAAATGAAAAAACAAGGATTGTATAAGGAGTATCAAAGCAATAATCTCAAATTGTCACTTTACTGTTTGGGGGGTTTAAAATGCTCTTTGTTAGACTTCTTATCACTATGATGGACTAAGTTGATGAGGGAAGCACCTATCATACCTACACAAAGGCTCGATAAACAAAAGCATTTGAAATACACAACTAAGCACTAAAACAAGAAAGTGAAATCCTCAGATGCCAGCAATAAAGAGAACACTAAAAAGTAATGATCAAGAGGTGAGGTTAAACAGGCAACTGGAGAAGTGGAATCAGAAGCTGAGCTTAGGAGCTGCAATGAGAGTTGAGGTCCCACGTGCAATGGAGCTGGAGCTCAGCTGTTGTGAAAAGGATTCTAGAATCTCTCTCCCATTAGCCTGAGAATTAGGGGGTGAAGCAACCTGATTACCGCCCAGACAACACACCTCCCTAACTAAGCTGTGCACAAAGTGGGAGCCACAGGTGTATTCCTGAGTAATAGTGCAGAAAACCCAAACCAAGGTAGCAACAGAAAAACCTGAGGACCAAAGATCCAGAAGAATCAGAGAAACACGAAGGACCCTAGTATAGACAAAAGAAAAACACAATACTGCCCCATAGTCACACTTTACAACCTTGGGGACATAAGACACCGTGGAAAGAAATACCTAAGATGAGATGGAAAACACCTATCTTCTGGGGGAGGGAGGTAGCAGAATTCACGCCTGGAGAATTAGAGAAAATAGAGCAAAGAGACTACAAAGTAAGTAAGCTTAAGTGATTCTGGACATAAGAGAATAAAAACTATACAGAAAAACCAGAACAGCATAAAAAATAAGAGGCATATTTCAGGGGGAAAAAATCTGTATAAATCCCAAAGATGAAAAATATATCATTTTTTGAAACTTAGTAGATTAAAAATTTAAAAACTCAGTAGAAAAAGCTTAACTTAAAAGAAAGTTGGAAGGCAGAGTTGAAGAAATCCTATAAAATGAAACACAAAAAGATAAAAAAGAAATATTAAAAAGAAAGAGGCACAGAGAATAGAACATTACTAAGTGTTCCAGAAAGACACAATAGAGGGAATAGGAGTGAAATCTGCACTAAAAATGGCTATGGTGGAGACTGCTACCTGTTCCCAGTAACCAGTCTCCCCTCTGCCCTTTTCACAGAATCATCCATTTTTAGCTGAGAATTAGGTTGCCCAGAATAAAGACAGTTATTTCCCAGTTTCCTTACACCTGGATTGGCCATAAGACTGTGTTCTGGAATGTAACCAAAACAGCATGTACAACTTCCAGAAATGTCCTTGAAGGGAAGAGGTAGGATTCTTCTCTCTACTTTTTCTTTCCTACTAGCTCCAGTGCAGGTGGTATGATAAGTTTGACTGGAGAATCTACTTGCTGAGAATGAACAGTGGAACAAGAAAGTAGAAATGTCCCTGAGCCCCTGACACCATCAAACATCACCTGGAGAGCCTCATTTATGTGAAAAAGAAATAAACTTCTATCTCGTAGGAACCACTTTGATTTGCAGTTGTTTTTAAAAACCACTTGCAGCAGAATCTAATCGTAACTTCTGATTGAGAATTTTCTACAATTAAAGAAAGATGGACGTCTTCGATTTGAAGGAGCGAAATGAATTTTGAGCTAGAAAAAAAGAAATTAAATCCACACATGGACACAGAATCATAAAACCACAGAACATCAAATGTACAGAGAGAAAAACTTTAAAGCAAATCAGAGAGAAAAGAGATTGTTGCCCATAAGGAAAGACAAACTTCTCAGCCACCGTGAGAGATGCAAGAAGAAAATGGGATCATATTTTGAAACTGCTGAAAGGCAGTAAAGTTCAACACAGAATTCCATGCTTAGCTGAACTATAATCAAGAATGAGGACAAAATATGGACATTGCCAGACATACACAGATTAGCAATGACAGCAAGTACCTGTATCATACAACTTGACAAGGCACTGTTCTAAGTACTTCATATATTTTAACTCATAATCCGTACAACAACCCTCTGAGGAAGATACTATTAATATTGTTATATTAGAGATGATGAAACTAAGATACAGGGAGGTTAAGTAACTTGCCCAAGGTCACACAGCTCGTAAGTAGCCAAACTGGGATTCAAGCATAGGCGTTCTGCTTCAGATTCCATGGTTTTAATCACTCAGAGGAATAGAGCTCATTACTCACAGATCTTCAGTGAGATTACCACTGAAATCATTTAAAAGATTGGTATGGTGTTTGCTTTGGCAGCACATTTGCTAAAATTGGAACGATACAGAGAAGTTAAGCATGGCCCCTCTCGAGGATCACGTGCAAAAGCCTGGTATGGAACCTGGACGGAACAGGTACGATGTAAGCCGAAAAACAAGAAAAACAAATCAGCAAATCATATGGATCAACCTTCGTGTTAACTACAAAAATGTTCTTTCATGAAATAATTCTGATACTAGATTCTAGGGGACTTTTTTCCTCTTGTAGTGTCTTTATTCGGCAAAAGAAAATATTTGGCGACTCTATGTCAGTTCCCCCAAAATTTTGGTAATTTTCCTAGTCTGTGAAATCATCGTCTGGCAACCATTGATCTATTGTGCAACAAAGGTTTTTTGTTTTTTAAGCAAATTTGCAAAGTTAATTACTGGTGTGTCATACAAAAAAAATATTTATTGGTATTAGTATATTTTGTTATTTGTATTCATCCTGTGACGACAGGCTGCCTGTAACCATTAGCGAGAATCGCTATTTTCCTCAAACATGGCTCCCGTGAAGGACATGCTATAAATCAAAACGTAAAAAGGAGAAAAAAACCCTTTCTAGCACAGAAACTCATTGCTAACTTATTAAGTTTTATGGAGAGAATGCTTTTTGTTGATAAATTATATCAAGATGATCTACAATATTTCAGCCCGGAAGGCGGAGCCCAGTGCTGGTACGTGCCCGCCAAAATCAAAGATGGGCAACCACACGGAACACTTCTGAAGGAGTGAAGTTTGTAAGAACTAGAGAATACATGTTACTTTTTACTTGTAATAATAACTATTTAAAAATTTTCTTCAAATTACTCTGTAAACTTTTGAATACTGTAGATTAAGAAAGCCAAATGTTTTACTCTGAAGTAATTTTATAGGTCACACAATTTCCCCATTCTCTAGTCAACCTTGCTTCAGAAAGAGATACTCAGAAAATGGTCACCAGAGTTCCCAGCAATTTGTTTCACAATCATAAGCAAATGAATTGAAAAAAAAAAAGTATGACCTAGCACAATTTCCATGGCTAGAATCTTAATTGTGGCAGTAACAGAAACTGAATTTCCAGATTAAGTTCTTCTGTAAAAACATTTTAATTTTTTTAGGGTGCTATTGTTTGTTGCTTCACTTTTTTTTTTTTTTACAAGTCTATGTGTTTCATGCACATCTATGTAAGAGTCCATGTGTTTCATGCAAGTCTATGCAAGAGTCTGTGTGTTTTACTATGGAAGGGGTTGGGAATATTGAGAAGGCATTTTTAATAGTCAGCATATAAAGTCAAAATTCCCTTGAAAGTCCCCTATATAACCCATGATGTACAGTATACAAAATTTTATATACAGTAATTCTTATATACACTAAAAAATATCATTGAGCTGTAGGACAAAAGGAAAATCCCTACCAGATGTCTGACCACCTGTGGACCTGTCCTCCATTCTGGTTTTGTATTAGACTTCTATAACCTTAGTACATGCTTGTGTGGTGAAGGATTAACCTTGTCCAAAGGTCTGGCTTTTGCTCTTGAGACTTCTGTGAGGTAACTTCTAAGACCTTGGATATCCTGCTTAATAAGAGTGTCTTTGTTCTTCTGGGGACCCTGGGCCATGCCAGAAAGTCTCTGCTGACACTGCAATTTTTGGTGGGGGGAGAGGTCTTGGGCCACACAGTATTAGTTTGACCTCTGGAGGGGCTGGAGACTAAGGTCAGCCAGGTGGGCAGTCAACCATGACTATAGGACCAAGCTCAATTAAAAACTCTGGATGCCGAAACTCAGCAAGGCATCCTAGTTGGCAATATTCCATGTGTATCATCACACATTACTGAGAGAAGTTAGCACTGCTCACAACTTCACTGGGAGAAGAAAAATGGAAGTTCATGCTTGGACTTCTCCTGGACTCTGCCCCATGTGCCTCTTTTCTCCACCGATTTTAATGTGTATCCTTCCATTGTAATAAACCATAACTCTGAGTATAAGAGTTTTTAGTGAGTTCTGTGAGTCCTTCCAGCAAATTATTGAATGTGAGGGTGGTCTTGAAAACACCCAAACTTGATGTCAGAAGTCAGGGTGGGCTTGGGGACTCTCAGACCTTGCAAAGGAATTTATTTGTTGTGAAAATCAAGCAAGATAATGACGTCTGTAGTGAAAATCCTTGGTAATGTGGAATCTCTCACTATATTAGATAAAGTTGAAATGTTTGATAAAAGTGAATAATAAATTGTATTTGTTTTGCTCTAAAAGTATTCCCAAGCATTTTTAATTAAGAACTTCTGAACTTTTTAAGGACAAAGTATTGATTTTACTGTAAGTAATCTCATATATGGTACTTAAAAAATGGCCAAAAGAAGAAGAACTCTAGATCAATCACTAAAACTCTTATTTCTTCAATCAATCCTATTAAAGGCCCTTCCGGCCTGGGAGTGGGAATCACGAGTCCTGTCCTGTGCCCAGTGCCACTCCCTCACAGACTTCCTTCAGTTTTGCCCACAGCTTCCTAAATAATGCCTTTATTAAATTCTTCTCATTCACCCAGTTTGAGTGGCCACTATTTCCTGGCTGGACTTGACCAATACAGTGATTGGCACTAAGGCCACATGTGATCGCAGAATTTCCTTAACACTGAGCTCCAGGTTATCATTATGAATTGATTCAGTTGACACTTGAAATGCATTTGTCATTCTTAGATTTGGGATTTAATGATATTCCTCCTGGTCTGAGTTTCCACCAAGAAACATGAAAAATCTGCCTTATTATCAGACACTTCATTGCTTTCTCACTTCTAATTCACTGAGGAACAACTTCTAACACTTCCGTTTTACCACTCTATCTGTGACCTCAGTGATGAGAATTTTGGCCCAGTAGATCTATTAATATACGACATCCGCCAAGATGCCCTGTGGCCCAACGAACTTCTGTATCATACATCTTTATTTGCCAGTGACTTGCTTCTGTATCTTAAATATCCTCAGAGACCAGGCAGGTGATCTAAGAAAGGCAATGGTATCAACAATGGGCAGTTCTGATTTCTGGCACATCAGAGGAAAAACGTCAAAAATCCACTCCTCCAGGAGCGCCTGGGTGGCTCAGTCCTTTAAGTGTCTACCTTTGGCTCAGGTCATGATCTCAGGGTCCTGGGATCGAGCTCTACGTTTGGATCCCTGCTCAGCAGGGAGTCTGATTCTTCCTCTCCCTTTGCCTCTGCCCACGACTCCTGCTCTCTCTCTCTCTAATAAATAAATAAAATAAAATGAAATAAAAATAAATAAAAATCCACTCCTCCATAAAAGAAATGAGAACACTGGCAAAAATTGTCAAAATCAACTGTTTCAAAACTCTGAAAATTAACCAAAGACTTACAACAATTGGAAGAGCATTTATTCAATAAAAATGATTGACTCTCCACGAGAACAGTAAGCTTTGTGGTGTTTTAACTTGCCCTGTTCCCATCCCACTCTCAAAAAGGATAAAATAATTAGGAATAAGTATAACCAAAAAAAAAGTGCAAGACTGAAAACTACAAAATGTTGTTGAAAGAAATTAAAGAAGATCTAAATAAATAAAAAGATAGTGCATGTTCATGGATTGGAACAAATAATTTTAAACTGGCAACATTCCCTAAACTGATTGACAGACTTAACACAATACCTTTCAAAATCCCAGGTGCCTTTTTTGCAGAAATTGAAGCTGATCCTAAAATTCATATGGAAATGCCAGGGGCCCAGAACAGCCAAACAAGAACAAAGTTGGAGGACTCAAACTTCCCGGTTTCAAACTTTACTACAAGGCTATGGTGAATCAAGATAGGGTAGTACTGGCATAAAAAGAGACATAAAGAGGGACACCTGGGTAGCTCAGTCAGTGGTGTCTGCCTTCAGCTCAGGTCATGATTCCAGGGTTCTGGGATCAAGTCCCACATGGGACTCCCTGCTTGGCTGGAAGCCAGCTTCTCCCTCTCCTCTCTGCTCATGCTCTCTCTAGCTGTTTCTGTTGCTACTCTGTCTCTCTCTCTCTCTCTCTCTCTCTCAAACAAATAAATAAAATCTTTTAAAAAATAGACATAAAGATCGGTGGAGGTTGGACAGTTCAGAAATAAATTCATACACCTGTGATCCGTTGATTTTCAACAAGGGTGCCAAGACCATTCAATGCAGGAAAGAACGGTCTTTTCAACAACAGTGCTTGACAACTGGATGACCACACACAGAAGGATAAAGTTGGACCCCTTCTTTACATTTAACAAAAGTTAACTCAAAATGGATCAGCAATCTAAATGGCAGAGTGAAAACTAAAAAATTCTTACAAATATGGGGCGCCTGGGTGGCACAGCGGTTAAGCGTCTGCCTTTGGCTCAAGGCGTGATCCCGGCGTTGTGAGATCGAGCCCCACGTCAGGCTCCTCCGCTATGAGCCTGCTTCTTCCTCTCCCACTCCCCCTGCTTGTGTTCCCTCTCTCGCTGGCTGTCTCTATCTCTGTCAAATAAATAAATAAAAAATCTTTAAAAAAAAATTCTTACAAATAAAACATAGGTGTAAATCTTTATCACCTTGGATTAGGCAATGATTTGTATATGCCAAAACCACAAGAAAGTGAAGAAAACATAGGTAACTTGACTTTAAAATTTGTGCTCCAGAGAGCACCATCAAAAAAAAGTCAACCCACTGGAGAAAATAAATTTGCAAATCATTTAAGAGACTTGTATCCAAAACACATAAACCACTCAGAAACTCAACAATTAAAATAATACCCAATTAAAGATGGGAAAGGATTTAACTAAACTTTTCCCTAAGGAAGCTATACAAATGGCCAATAAACACATGAAAAGATTCCCAACATCAAAGGACATTAGGGAAATGCAAACGAAAACCACAATGAATAACCACTTCCTACCCCTTAGGATGGCAAAATTAAAAAGACGATAAGTGTCTTCCAAGACGTGGAGCAATCAGAACGCTCATTCATTGCTGGTAGGATAACAAAATGCAGCAGCCGCTGTAAAACCAGTTCTGTAGTTCTTCAAAAAGTTAAACACAGAGTTACCACACAACCCAGTAATCCCACTTGTAGGAATATACCCAAGAAAACGGAAAACGTGTCCACACAAAAAGTTAGACACGAATGCTCATATCAGCATTATTTATAATAGGTAGAAGGCAGAAACAAGCCAAATGTCCACCAATTTATAGGTGAAGCCACAAAACGCAGCATACCCACACCACGGAAGATCATGCGGCAGTAAGAGCAAACGCTAAAAATACATTATGCCAAGTGAAAGAAACCAGACCCAAAAGGCCACAAGCTGTATGACTCCATGTACAGAAAATGTCCAAAATAGGAAATTCCACAGAATCGAAAGATCAGGGATTGCCAGGGGCTGGGCGTGGCAGAGGGGCAATGGGGAGTGACTGCTAATGGGTACAAGGTTTCTTTCTCAGGTGATGAAAATGTTCTGCAATCAGACAGTGGAGATCCATGCACAACCTCGTAATAAAAACCACTGAATTCTACACATTGAAACAGTACATTTTATTGCATGTCGATTACAGCTGATCTTGAACAATGCTGGAGCAAGGGGTTGCCAAACCCCATGTAGTCTAAAATCCACGTATAACTTTTGACGCCCCCAAATCTTAACAGAGTACTTACTAATAACAACTAGAGTAACACATGTTTTGTATGTTTATTTATTATATATTGTATTCTTACAATAAAGTAAGCTAAAGATAATGTTAAGAAAATCGTAAGGGAAAGAATTAGAGTACTGTACTCTATTTATCCAAAAAATCTGCATAAAGGTGGATCAACTCGGTTCAAACCCACGTTGTTCAAGGGTCAACTGTGTATGTCAATAAAGTTATGAAAAATGAGATAATAGGCAGTGCTTGAGCCTGTAGTAAACTATGGAGTCCAGGCCCCTTCTAAAGACATCATAATTCAGAAACATTTTAAATACACAGCTGGTCAAATAAAATACCAATACTGCTGCCAGGCCCAGACCTTAGGCCTCAAGTATGCGTCCTCTTAAGCTCTTCATCTCTTCACACCATGAAGGGGACCAGGGCAGGGGGGTTTCCATCTGAGGTGGGTCATCACTTCATGGCTACCACATCCTTTGTCTCCCGCGTGTAGACCTGGTCAGTAGAGCACCAAGATCCAGCCCGGGTGTTGCCTTAGCCGCGGGGCAGCCTCCCCTGGGGCACCCTTGCCTCACGTGGGAATCTGACTGAAACTCTACCCCAGCAGGGCGGTTCCATCACGTCTAGCCCAACTGTCCTTCCAACTTTTTTTGAAAATCTTGAATCCTCTCAGAACCAAGCTGCCGCTTCCCCAGGAGCTCCGCACTCACTCTAACGGCCCTTGCTCACCTGTGGAGCCGTGCGGCTTATGTACAGGACACACACCTGGCCACAAGAACCTTTCACCATCATCCGGGTCGAGGCTCAATATTCCTCTTGCAATAAGAACTTCAATCCTCAGTTTACCAAAAAGTAAAAATGAAACTGACATAGACAAAACTTCCAAAACTTTGTGTAGGGTGTGTGTCTGTATGACGCTCTCAACTGCAATGATCTTAGATTTACGGACATTTGGACTCATATCATCTAACAGTAATCCCTTCTCAGGAGGCTAAAAAATCCTGGAAATCTCTAGAGGCAGCTGGGACCGAACCCGAGCCAGAGGCTGAAAAATCTGGTTTCTAACCCCAAAGCAGGTATTGGAACAGGTTATCTCATCCACATAAATATCGGTTTTGTAACCCAAGAACAGTTACATTCACTCTGCCTACGTCCCAGGTGATCTGAAGGATCAAATTGGAAACAAAAATTTATTTGAAAGTGCTTAAAAATGTGTAAAACAACAGACACGTGCAGTTTCTTTATCTTACCTTTGAAGTCCTGATCCTGTGAAAATTTTAATAGGCAAATAAAAATGGTTATTTAAAAAAGACAATTCCTTGGTTACAGTGAAGCACTGTTCTGAAGGGAGGGAAAAGAACACTACTGTGTGCATTTATTTTTGTATGTCTCTATATATAATACATATATTAAGGGAGCTTCGGTGGCTCAGTTGGGTAAGCATCCAACTCTTGATTTCAGCTCAGGTCTTGTTCTCAAGGTTGGGGGTTCAAGCCCCGTGTTGGGCTCCATATGGAGCCTACTTAAAAAACAGTTTTCTTCTTAGGCCACGGAGTAGTTTGTAAATCAATGTGACACTGACATTTCTCATCACACTGCTAAAAAGAAAACCACAGGCTCAAGATGGAGTCACTTATGTTAAGGTCCATGTCAGCAAACCAAGACTCTATACCGAACCTAACTGCAGTTTCAACCCCCTAGGGAATGTGACCTTGAACGAACCAACATGGTAGTTTCCTGGTCAGCACAAGAAGGTAACCCACTGAGAGACCCTCTTTGTCCCCCTTACCAGGATGACCTTGCCTGAAACAATGCATTCTTTGCTAATAATTTCCTTTTTCCTGTTCCCTCTCTGCCTTTAAAAAACTTTTCTGCAGCTCAAAAGAGCTCCTTTCTACCTGCTGCGTGGGGTGATGCACAATTCATGAATTATTGAATAAAGAAAATTTGATCTTTAAGTTTTTACGGATGAATTTTGTTTTTTAACCACACCAAAGTTGCCAGAGTTGTTCAAGGAACCCATTGATAGCAATGAAGGGCAGGCATCCCACTGCAGGGCAGTCTGGTGGGATGTTCCCTTCTTCATCTTGCTTCTAACATTGTTGTCAGTACACTCACACAACACAAAACACTGAGTAATTCCATCCTACTTTAGTCCTATATTATATTTCAGTGCTGCCAGCTATCAAAAAGGAAAACAAAGAGTGAAAATTACGTTTTCAGACAAAGAAGAGGGAAAGGAAATAAAATTCCCTACCACCTCTGTGACAATGTAATGGAAATCATGAGATGTTAATTATAAGAAGTACTTTACATATTCCTTTAACAGTGCAAATATTAGCTGTTATGTTGGTGCTTCTTAAAAAAAAAAAAACCTCTATAAAGAAGAGCAGTAAGTTTATTAACTCAGACTTGTTGTTGCAGAGCTGATGTGATGTTTTTTGGTTTTGCCATCCAGGATTCCCCCCACCCCAAGCATCTGATTTGGGTAGGAACCCAGACGACTTGTGGATGAACCTGTGGGTAGTTTGGCCTGGTGACTCTTCTGAGGCTGACCCGGGTCAGCCTGAGCTGTGGGAAAAGGTGAAAGAGCCTCGCTGGTCTTCAGAAAAAGATCTGTGAAGGAGGCGCCTTGTCTTGTGACTCGGGTGGGGAGGAAGCCTGGGTGGGGGTGGGCTGGGACCCACCAAGGCCAGACAGGGTTCCTGACATTCTTGCAAACTTCCTGGAAGCCTTGAGAGGTGAGCCACGATCCTATCCGTGGAGGGACCGGCTGCCAGTCGGCTTTGGCCATCCCCGGGCTGCCTGCCCAGTGAACTGCTTTTATTGTTACCAAATGTCACTCCACCCAAGACAGGATTTTCAAAGATTCCTTAGATGAATGGGAACTTCTGGTTGCTTCTTGTTTTCTGAAGTGTGTTATGACAGGCATTTGATCTGTTCCTCCTCTGTAATTCAGGAAAAATTCCTCAGGGCCTAGAGGGAGCCCTTTAACAGAAAGCAGCGGACACTGTCGTGCCTTTCCAGCCAGTTTCAGGGTCTAGATTCATGTTCTCGCAGATGTGCCAATGTGTCAGGTTGTTCAAGGATGAAGAGGAAGCCCATCACTGTGCTGAAATGTTGTCTTGTGTGATTTTGAGCCCCCCAAATAGGAAGACGGGGCAGGTCAAGATTGGGAAAAGTACTGAGCTTGGCCGAGGTGCCCAGAGGCTGAGAGGCACCACCCTGCAGGGACCGCCACTGGGGGCTGACAGGCTTCCCCAGGGTGCTGGCTTTCCTTGGATTTTTAGGGGAAAAGCCAGCCTGTCCTTATTCAACACTTCCCGCACAGCTGTCTGGGCCTCTCCCTCAGGCCAGGAAAGGGGGCAGGAACATCTGGGACTGGTATCCGCTCTGCTGCTCAGTTCCCGGGGAGCAGAGCACTGATGTGTCCCATCCCAGGTTCCGACGGGCTTTGGGGAGGGGCTATCTCCCTACCCTACCCCAGCCCACGTCCATCCCGGAGCAAATGCAACAGTCTGCAGATTTCCGGCAGGGAGGCGGGTGCCCGCAGGAGTCACACCTGCTGCCACAGTTGTAGGAATCTTGCTTCTAGTAAATTTCAGACAAGCCGATAGTGGGCGAGGGCCGAGGCCGCCTCAGAGGCGGCTCCCAGGAGGACGACATCAGCCCCAGAAACACAGCCGCTTGCCAGGAAGCTAATCCCACTGCGTGGGTGAGCGCAGGAGGGGCCTGGGCATGCTTCTGCCTCTGCCTCGGGAGCTGCAGAGCTGCCGTGGGAGGAGCCGAGCCTAAGGAAGAAGGCAGGCAGGTTTCCCATTCCCGCCACCTCCCAGCTGCGTGACGGTAGGAAGGTTACCTAACCTCTCGGGGGCCCGGTCCTTCCTCTGCGACATGAGGAGAACGCAAACAGCGACATCACAGCGTCCTAGGGAGTCCCTGAGATCCTGCATGTGGAAAGCTTCGCACACAATAGCGCCGCGAGCATGCGCCAAGCGCGCCGTGGTCCTGGTACTGTACACGAACTTCACGTTTCTTAACTGGCATCCTCACCGACACCGCCAAGGTTACTGTCACTGCAGCCATTAAAATGGGATAACACGTAAAGAAAAAGGGGCAGAGATATAAAGTAACTTGCCTGTGACCAAACGGTTAAGAGGTATTTAAACCCGAGTCTGACTCGGAGGCTGCCCTCTGATCCTAGCAATTACATTACAAGGAGGGAAATTTCCGTGTGTACGTTCATCCTTGAGGCTTCCTTCTTCCCTGACGTAATACTAACACAGTTGCTAAGATCTGTATCATCTGTGTCTTGTATTTGTCCTCTTGTTTTGATTCTAACTCATTGTGGTGGTTTTCAAACATGACCTCAAACTTTCTCTCCCCTTGAGAGAAGTCTGTGTCCCGTCCCCTTGAATCTGGGTGTCCTCTTGACTGTTAGGACCAAGGCAGAAGCGATGACATCAGGCTTCCGAGGCCTGGTCATAAAAGGCCGTGGTTCCTTGGTACCCTTAGCCAGCCTGGAAGAAGTAGGACTTCCTGAAAGCTACCGCATAGGGAAGGCCAGGTGTAGACATTCCAACCAGGGTCCTGGCTGAGCTCAGCCCTTGAGCCTTCTCCACCAAGGAGTGAGATACATGAGTGAAAAAGCCAGCGTGGAAACAGTTCCTGCAGCTCCGGCCATTCACCTCTCTTTCCAGCAGGGGCCCCAGACTGGAGAGCAGAGGTGAGCCATACCCACTGCCCCATAAAACGGTTATTATTGTTGGCCACGAAGTTTGGGGTTGTTTATTGTCTTGTAGTAGATAACTGGAACACTCATTATGTCCCGAATGAGACTCCCATGTGTCTATGTTCCCCCTTGCAAATTTCTGCCTTAAGTTAATGGCATGATAGGTCACCCCCTGGGTCAGAAACTTTCGTGTTCCGTGTCCCATCAGTCACCGAATTCTAGTTCTTCCATCTGTTTCCTGTTTCCTAGTTCCACTGCCTCTACCTTCCTCAGTCCACGAACTCCACTCATCTCCAGGCAACAGTCTCCTAACTGGCCTGTCAGCCTTAGCTTCTCATACACTGTCCATTCACTGGTCTCTGCAGGTTCCCCTCGGCCTCCTCAGTCTTGGCCTCGTGGAAAACTCTGTAAAGGCTCTTCCTTGCCGTCAGAAGGACTCACGAGGCCTCCTCGGTACGGCAGTCTCCCTCCGGCCAGCCATGCCTCCAGCCCGATGTCCTGTGCTCACACATGGAGCTACTCATTCTTTCCAGAACATTCCAGACCCATTCGTGCTTCTGTGCCTTTATCCATGCTATTTCGTCTTCATACCCCCCCCCACTGCACACTCTCTGAAGCTCCACCTCCACCAACCCCAAGCAGAACAAACTGTTCATATCTGGACACCCCATTGTTTCCCAGGATGCGCGTCACTTTTGGAGCACTTACTAATTTGTCTGTATACTCTGCGTCTCTGTGTCTCCCGTGCAGCCTGCCTGGCATACAAGATGTACTCTATCAATGCTCCTGGGATTTCCATGGCTGCTACCCTAATTCAGGGAATAATCTTCACCCTAATATAATCTGTCTCCTTAAAGTACAGCTGCCCACAGGTCATCCCCCGCCCCCCTCAAAAACGTAGGTGTCTCCCCACTGAATGAAGACAGACCTTAGCGCAGCATCTGTGATCCGTGCCTTCGGACTGAAGGAGACCTGGAGGCAGGGTCAATCAGTTGACGTCACCCAGTAAGTTGGATGGATTCGTGTATGGCCCACCTCTGTGCTGTCTCCAGAATGGCACCATCTTCAGTTTTTGAATTTTGACTCATATATTTACCTTCCTAACAGTCTCTTTCTCGTGGATCAAGTTTATTCTTCAGTTTTGCCTTTGAGTCTCCACATTAGGTCTCAGGAATGACGAGGAGGTCATATTCATTTCTGGGTGCTCACAAGCAAGTTCGCTTTCTTTCTTGCCCATTTCCAAAGCAATGGAAGGCAGACACAGAAGATCAGAGACACAGTGTCTCACTTCCTTTCCAAACACTGTCACCTGAATTCTACTGTGTGACATCCTCCCGCAATAGTGCGGTCTCTCTTCCACTCCATACTCTCCAAAGAAACTGGTGTTGCAGTTTTAGCTGAGCACTCTTTGCCCGACAGTTATTTTTTTCAGTTATATTTTATTAAATTCACGATAATCTATGTATTGTGATCACAACGCATACATCGTAGAGATGGGCATACATATATACAAAGGTGTGACGCAAGCGGCAGGGTTATTTGAAAGATGCTCATTCTGAGTTGCATGGACGATCAGGGGCTCTCTGTCTTCTACCAGTGGGAGGACTGAGCCTTCACTGAGTTCCCTACAGGATCAGGAGCCTCCTTCTCTCTGAGAGCAGAGACTGCAACTTTCCATAGTTCCCGAGATCTCCAAGTTCCAGCCAGTTGCCCTTCCCAAACAACTCCTGAAAACAGTTGAAATCCCTAATCCAGACTACATGGTGTCAGGCACCATGCCCTCGTGCTGTCATGCTTCACCCAGAAAAAGGAGACCCACAGTTGGGGAGGGATCTCTCCAATGGAACACTGACCCAAATGTGAATCCAGCAGTGACCTGACCTGAGCAGGAGGGGAGGATCTGGCAGACTAGCGCCTTTTTTTTTAATTGAGGTAAAATTCACAGAACATAAAGTTTGCTGTTTTAACCATTTAAAAATGTACAATTCGCTGGCTTTCAGTACACTCACAATGTTGTGTGGTCATCACCACTATGGTAAGAACACTGAATTGGTCGAACTCTAGAACATCTTCATCACCTCCCAAAAAACCCCTGTACCCATTAAGCTCTGCATTTATTCTTACAGATGGAATCCTAAAATGCTGCAAATGGAAGGAAGTCTTGTCTTTTCTCTGGTTCTATCATGAGATATTCCAAGCAATTATATACCAATGCACTGGAAGTCCTACGTAAAACAAGCTATTCTGAGCAATGAAATTAGAGTTACCTCGTTGAAGAATGGTATTTAATAATTGGGCATTCATAGTTCCTTTGGTTATTGATGGCATTTAAAGTGAAAAGAAAAACTATCTCAGGGCAAATGGAGCATAAAGATTTTGATATTTCAAGTAAAGGTAAAATAATGCTTACAGAACCAGGAAATATACCCTAAGTTTCTTAGGGAATAACAAATTCCTTCCAGAATTACATCATCATTGGTCTCCACATTTAAAGAACTTAAACACCAACCAGTAGCTCACATTTTGGTCCCTCTTTAGGAATATTATTAGACACACTATCCAAAATGTGCATTATAAAGAGAAGACTGCATAAGCCTGAACTTGAAACTAGTGGTCACTTTTAAACACAGAGCACTTGGCAGATTTCTAATCCTTTCTTTTTTACTTGCAAAATACAAACAGAATGAGCGAGTGTTAAATTTCAGCTCCAGAGCCAATGATGAAATGTACATGTCAAGACACCTTTCCAGTTTCCTGTTGGGCTCCTTCATCCCACCGCTGTGCGTGCGTGCCGCGCACGGAACACTCAGCGTTGCTTCCGACTCTGCACTGGCCTCCCTATAAAAAGCATTTACTAAACTTAACAGAAAACTACTTTTTTTGTTTTGCTTCTGTACATAATATCTAGTAAAGTATTAAAAAAATGCTGGCTGTCTCTTTGTGACATTTGTCAGTCAAACTTTCAAGGCTTTTTCTCCTTAAGATTTTCTAGTTACCTTGTCAGCGTCTCAGAATATCCAAAACACCACCCCATACCCGGAGGCTATGCTAAGGAACAGATCAGATTTATCTACAAAAGAATGCAAAATGTAAATATGGCCCAAAACAGAACTTCAATAGTTTTAAAAAGTAAACGGAAAAGTGAGAAAATATTTGTGGCACTACAAATATTAATATCCCTAATATATAAAGTTATCAAATGTTCTATATAAAGAGCTCATATAAATCAGATTAAGTCAATAAAAATTAATAGGAAAATGGACAAAGGGCATGAACAGGCAATTCAAAGAAAAAATACAGTGTGAAGCTCACACGAGTCTGTGTGTCACAGTTTTGTGAATGGCCAAGTGTTCTTTTGATGTAAGGAGTCTATACTACTCACAGTACTAATACTCCAACAAACTTTGTTTTCCTGACTTCTGCTCTCCTGGCCAAATCTCTATTGCATGGATAGCACATTGGGCTTACAGAAGGTATTCTTTAGTCTTTGTGACTATTTATTTCTTATAAAGGGAATTCATGACAACACCTGTATGGATACCGCCCAGGGGTATGCTGGCAAAGGTTTAACGACCAGTTCTCCTGGAGAAACTACCCCCTGCTTGTGATATTTATCAGTTTCCTTAGTGTCATTGCAACTTTCAAGACTGAATTCAAGATACCAACAAAATGTCACTGAGTATTGGGAAGATATGCACACACACCACAACATACACTCATGTACTGTTTCTACCTCAAGAGCAGAGGCAATGGTGAAGTGGAGTAAAATCATTAGGAAGTGAGCTGCATTTATGACGTTTGTTTTTAATATGTCATTTAATCACAAATATATATAGTTTAACATCTAATAGCAGCTGAGTTCAAGAGCGTTCTCACAAAATTCCTGAAAATTTAACAGCTGGTTCTTGCAAGCCGGTACAAACTGGCTCCAGCATGCCCCGAGCCTCCCACAGTGCAGGACGTTACAGACATCCTTTAGCCTGGAAAGATCAGTCATTTACTTCCTTAATGGATACCCAGATCTCCCTATGCTTTGGACAAGACATGCGTCTGTATGTTGACAGGCAGTGTCTATGTCGATGCACGTGTCTGTGTTCACAGCTCCTTGGGCCCAGGGCCGGGGCTGGATGGCACAGTAGATAAGGAAAGGCACGGACCCTGGAGTCAAATAAACCAGTACTGTTCTGCACCAACGTACCCTTTCATTAATCTTTGGCTCTTAATTTAACGATTTAATAATATTACCTATGTAATGAAAAGAGAGATACAGCGGTAGAGAACAGTCTTAAACATGAAGCAGATGTGAGGTTTAAGGACTGACGTCCATCTAACACTCAGCATCTAACAGGAGCTTAACACACATTAGTACCTTTCTCTTCAGCGGGCATCTCCACAGATCCCAGGTAGCGGATTGGGGCTATTTAGAGAGACCCGCAGAGCCAGTCAGCGTCAGGACACGGCAGGCTGAACCAGACTTCTTGTTACCTGATTTGGAAATCAGGTTGGGAGAAACGCTGACTTTATCATCTGCTACCCAGCAACGGTCTGTCGTTGCATCTCCAAGGTGAGCTGCCGTGGTGTGGCAGGTCTACAGATAGAACTGTCCCAGGCTTGGGGGGCTAATATTCCTCTGGGTCACCCAGCTTGGATGTATAACCAGTGCTCTTCATTCTTGGGAACGATCTCAGCCTCTCACGGCCCTGCAGCCCCAAGAGCTAAGCCAGGTGCCCTGCCTGCCCCTAGGCGAGCCGGAACAGAGTTTATACAAAGCTTTTCAACAGGAAAACTCTATTACAGTGATTTGATTTCTTCCCTAATTGACTGATCAAATCACATGCTTTGTACACATGAGTGGATTTTTTTTTTTAGAACATCAGAAATGTATTCTAAAGTGTATTTCAGAAAATATGGAGGTGAATTTACCAAAAAATTGTCTAGGGTAGAAGAAATATAAGAGTTCTCAGTTTCCCCAGGAAACAGTATAATCAACAATGAAGGGCAGAGGTACTGGTTTGAATAATGATGATAAAACTTAGTAACACATCTAAAAACAGGATATGCGGTGGGATATGTAAGGGTTCACCAAACAATAAATAAAAAAGAAGTACTCGATGAAGAGAGAAAGCTGGAATCCTTCCGCTCACTCTAGTTGTCCAAATTGAACTCTGTTCTCAGGTCCCAGCCCAGGTCCCGAAGTCTCCAGTAAATGGTTCTTGGGTGCCCATCCTCTTAACTCCCATGGCTACAGAACGTGTTACCTCTACCACTTGGTTTCTTCTTTCATCACATTCTATACTCTTGTCTTTGCAGGATCAAATTGCCCTATTTTAACATCTTCTAGCTTTGAGGGCAGCGAGCAGGTCCTGTTCTTTCATGTAAGCTTCGTACAATAGGCAGTGATCCACAAAAGCAGCAAAGCAATGAAGCCACAAATGAACGAACATTCTGGATTTGGGCAAAGCACAGCTTCTGTGGTGCCCGGTTTCCCCGTCCGGCCTTACCCAAGGAGCTCACGGGGATTCAATTTACAAACGAAGCTTGTGCTGTAAATGTGGCTGATTGGCCTGGGGTCAGTGCGACGGGTGTCTCTGCAAAGTGATGTGACTTTCCCCAACAACTCCTCCTCAGCCCCTGCATACAAAGAATAGCCAGGAAGGAACCCTTGGTGTTCACGTGAGATCTTACCCTTTGATTTCCAGGTTTCTCTGGTCCTATCTCCTCTAGGACAGTGTTTTCAGATGCAGGGCTGTTGGATGCCTCCTCACATCTCCTGTGGCCCTGGGGAAATACTTGGATTCCTGGACACATCCCCCTGCCCCCCCACCCCCACCCCAAGGCTGTTGGATCGGATTCTTACGTGGGAGGCAAGGCCTGCATCTCCCACGTGACTCCTATGTACTCTCAAGTGTAAGAATCTCTTACTGAGAAGAGAAGGAAGAGAGGAGAAAGAAACGTGTCCGGTGGCTCCCATAGGCCAGATACTGGTATTTAAGATGCCTCCGCGGATTCTCACACCACTAAAGGTCGGTTTATCATTCTCTTTCAGAGAGGAGTCTCAGACACCAACGTACTGGTAAGACGAATTGCCAAAGGCCACAGCAAGTTAGTACTCAGACTGGATCCTGATGCAGTCTGGCTTCAGTTCTTTCCACGACACCGCACTGCTCACCCCACTACTACCCAGGGCACCTCTCTGTCTGCAGACATTTGAGATCCTGCATTCCAGCTGGTACTTTCTGTGTTGACCAAAAGGACTTCTGAGATGCTGCCCCAATTCCACAGCTCATTTTCCAGAGGAGTGAAAAGCTCCGAAAGCTCCTGGAAATTTCTGATCCACCTATGGTGGGTATGTGCCTATAACCCCTCCCCCAGCTGCAACACCACATGGGTTGGATATGAATCCTCCACACCTGCCCTACACACACATACACACACACACACACACACGCGATTACACCTGAGCTTTACGGGACAGACACTCCATACAGACGCATGCTGCCATGGGAACGTGGGTACGGAATATGTAGCTGCTTTTCCTCTTTCTTGCACAGATATTTTCAAAACAGTGTTTCTCTGGTGATATCTTTTTTAGTCTCCTTGTTTCCCTGACTACATGATGAAAGCCTCTGGGTGCTTTTTAGTCGATCTTTCTCTCCCGAGCTTGGTGGCTGAATGAGTATTCCTATTCTCGATTCAAAGTCTATTGTATTAATTATATCATTCATCTATTTGCAACTGAATCTCAGAATATGTTTGCATAAAACACCTCCCTGCCCAAGAATTTATGATCCTATCCCTCTCTCTACTCCATCAGCTCAAGTTCTTCTGCTTTCAAGGGCTGGTGTCGCCCTGTCCCTCTCTGCTTACACCTTCCTCTGCCACCTCTATTCCATGCCCAGGTGCTATTTTGGATTTCTATGCTTATGTGCAGACCGGTTCTAATGTGAGGTTCTAATCCAATTTCTAATTAAGCCCCTATCTGATTTTGAGCAAGTTGTTAAAACTCTCTAGGACTATTTCTTTATTCACTATAAAGAGCTTCCATTGATTACTGGAGCTACCATTTGCTGCCCTAAGTATTTTATACATGTTTTCTCAAATCCTCCTAACACGCATTAAAAGGGATATTATTGTTCCCACCGTACAGATGAAGAAACTGAGACTGATAGAGACTAAGTAAACTGCCCAAAGGGACACAGCCAATGAGGATCCAAGAAGGAATTAGAACCTGTAACAGGAAAAGTCCTTTCCTTTTTTCAGTGAATGTTTCCTCCACTGTTCTACTCACTTCGGTGGCCAGGTGTGTGTGTGTGTTTGCGGGGGGGTGGTTTCCCCACACCAAATAGTTCTCCAACACCAGCTGGGCATCCTGTCCAATCCGGTTCTGACACGATCCCCCTGGAGTTAGCATTCAGCTCCAACAAGGGCCCTGAGCCACAAGACTGTCCCCTCAATCCAGAGGCCAACTGCACATGCCGCATTATCACCCGCATCTCCAACCAGCTGGCTATAAATTAGGGCTCCCACAATCCCCTCCTCGGGTATGGTAACTTGCTAGAATGGCTCACAGAACTCAGGAAAACACTCGCTTACATTTACCAGTTTATTATAAAGGGCATGATAAGGGATACAGACTAACAGCCCGATGAAGAGATACACAGGGCGAGGTCTGGAAGCGTGCTTAGCACAAGAGCCTCTCTTCCCGGGGAGCTGGGGTGCACCACCCTTCCAGCATGGGGATGTGTTCGCCAGCCTGGAAGCTCTATGCTTTGATACTTCAGGGATTTTTATGGAAGCTTTATGGTATAGCCGTGATTGGTGATGGACTCAACCTTCAGCCCCTCACTGAAAGTTGTAGGGAGTGGGCTGAAAATGCCAAGCCTCTAATCACAAGGCTGGTTCTCCTCACCCTGGGGTCTTTCCAAAGGTCACCTTATTAAAATAAATTGAGGTGTGGTTGAAAGGGGCTTCTTCTGAATAACCAAAGACACTCCTTTCACCTTTATCTCCTCTTATTACTTAGGAAATTCCCAGGGCTTCAGGAGCTCTGTACGCAATATCAATATCAAATTCTGTGATAGCCCTCCTTTCCAGAATTGGAGCTTAATTCCACTTCTCTTGATGTGGGTTGGACTTGGTGACCTTCTCCTAATGGCAGCAGGTGGCTTCTGAGACTAGATCATAAAAGGCATTCACGCTTTCTCCTTGCTCTCCCTCTCAGATCACGGGCTCCGGGGGAAGCCAGCTGCCATGTTGTAATAACACACAGCCCAGTGGAGAGGTCCACACAGCAAGAAGCGGAGGCCTCCTGCCAACAGCCAGCAGAGAACGGAGACGTTCTGCCAAGAGCCACGTGAATGAGGCCTCTTTGGAAGGGCATCCTCCTATCTCGCTCAAGCCTTCAGATGACTGCAGCCCAGCCAAATCTGAATTCCAGCCTCAGGAGAGACCCAAAGCTGGAACCACCCAGCTAAGCTGCTGCAGAATTTCTGACCTGCAGAAAATGGGAGTTGTTTGAAGTAGCAAAGTTTGAGGCCCTTTGTTTCACAGCAATAGATAACTAATGGACAGGGCCCCCTCTAAGACAGCCCAAGCACGATTTCACACATACGCTCTTTTTCCTGCTCATGTACCTTGAAGTGAAGGATTCTGAAGCTCTGGAAGGCCACAGAGGGCAGGAGGCAGGATCCCCGAGTCACTGGGAGCAGAGGTAGCCTAGAAAGCCATTCCTTCTGTGTTCAACCCCAGGCGCGGGGCTAACTGTTAGAGCAGCGAGGGCTACTCACTCCGTGAATATTCCCTCCTTTGGACTTCTCATAGCGTTTACTGTTCTTGACCACACAGGATATACTTATTTGCCTTTTTTCCGTGAACATCAAACAAATGGTTAGAAGATACCCGGCAGTATGTGCTTTGCAAGCACGTATCGAATAATCCTCTTAATTTTTCAGATGTGGAATCTGAGACAGAGAAGTGGAGGGACTTGCTCGAGATCACACGGCCCAGAAGAGGCAAAGCTGCCAAGTGTTCGGATTCAAACTCGGAACTCGCGGCCTCTCTGACCTGCTCCCTTCCGGGATCCCTGTACCCCACACAGTGCCCAACAGTCTCTGGCATACGGCTGCTGTTTAATCAAGGTCTGTGATTGCATGAAAATGTGAATGAACAAATGGTAATATATTAAGAAGGGAAAGGTCATGAAAGTTCACAAATAGTCCAAAAATTCTGTTGTCTGAAATCTTGTTTTCCTCATACAAACGCCCCCTTTTACTTGTATGCATCTGAACTTTAGGGTGTTAGTGGCTAGAACACATAAAGAGATTCATTCACTGGATGAAAAGCATGCCTAGAGAATACTAGGAAATTCTTCATAAAGTCTACAGCCTTAGATAAAGGGCCCAAAGTGCTTCAGGACATCAAACAAATCCGGGACTTTCTGAAGAGCCGACTCATTAAGGAAAGTCACTGTAATCCACAGGCACCTTTAAGGAGAGGACAGGAGCTACTGTACCGATGGGTGCCCATTTCTCTAGAAACCTGTGTCCATTCACAGGGCCTGGGAGGGGGGGAAACCTCGGCGTGACGACAAAGGCCGAATTGTTCTCCTCAGAACAACACGCTGATGCAGTGAAAGAGTGGGTGCCCTGTGTACCAAGGAAGAAAGGCCGTAAATGAGTCCCTGGCAACCAACATAGCAGGTCAGCCTTAACAAAGATGGGGACAGAATTCCCTGCCAAGGACCCGTCTCAGCAAGCTTGCTCTAGGAGGCAAAACCTGATCAGATTTAAACTAAAACAGCTTAATTTCTCAAGTACGCAGCCAGGGCAGCCTGGGAAAAAGAAGACTAACCCTTCCGAGGGAGGGGAGATAAATCCTGAATAGTCTCAAAGCCCAGGTCTTTCTTCCTGCTTTATTCCGAATTGGTATTAGCTGCAAGCCACTACCCTGTTTCCAAGTTCACACCTGTATCTATGCTGATCCCCCCAAAGAGAGCTTAAACCTTCCTGATTGTAAACATTCTTTCTCCTGAAATAAAAAATGTTTAAAGTGGTTAGCTTTGGGGAGAGTTTGGGGATCAGGGAAGGCGGAGACATTTGTTTTCCATTTTACCTTCTTGAATTAATGTTTTATTGCATGTACTTAGTCATTTTACTTCTATAAATGTTAGAGTCCACCAGGGTGAGGATTTGACTATTTGGGTCTTCATTTTCCCATTATTCTATTTCAAAGAAATTGTGTTTTATTTTTGTAAGTTTTTTAACTACAAATCTCTGCCCTAAAACAACACTTCCTATTCCCATAAACAAAAACCTTGCTTCTCAGAAAAAAGTCCATTCTGTGTTCCTCAGAGCAGAGTATTGCAAATACCTTCATTGAACAACCAAAAAATGGGTTATTGGGTTTTTCTGTAATTTTAGTATTGTTTCAGATGGCATAACCACATACTACTCTTTCATAGAGAGCCATGGTTCCTAACTCAGGGTGACCCCCCCCCAAAGGATATTTGGCAATGCCTAGAAACATTTTAGGTTATCATAACTGAGAGGTGTATCCCACCAGCATCCAGAAAGGCTACTAAATACCCCACCATGCACAGGACAGTCCCCGCAACAAAGAATTATCTAGTCCAAAATGCCAACAGTGTCCCGGTTGAGAAAACCTCATTTGTTGACTCCATTGCATAATATGTAGAAATTAAACTTAAACTTGCACTCAAGGAATAAGTGATTCAATGGGAGGGGAATCATCTCTTAATTATTTGGATGACACAGCAAGTGAGAGGTTGAGATTGGCCAGATTTGGGAGCAGGAGTTGGTGTCCATTCTTCCTGGACATACCAGGTACTTGAAAAATGCTTCGAAAAAGAGCTGAAACTATCTTTATTCTTTATTCATTTAGGTAATAAGTATTTGTTGAATCTCTGCTATATTACCAGGTAGACACCGATAGTAAAAGACTGTCCAACTATAAGCACATCTGTTCCTAATAAAAACAGAAGTGCCCAGGCCATTTCTAAATATTACAATCAATATTTTGGCCAGGATAGGTCTTGGGACAACTAAAATGAAATGAGAATGAACCTGAACCATTTAGCTCTTTCATATATTAAACGTGCATAGGATTAATTTCTAATATGGCTGATTTCATCATACAGCAATTATAAATAAACTCCTATCTTTTGGGGAGAGTCAGGCTCTCAAAGGGCACCAATTCAGGGGGCTAACGTAGGCTGAATGAATCAAGTAAGAATTTAGGCCCAGGACACGGACAGAGAGAGCTTCTGCTACTTTTGCTTTGTATTTCTGACCGGTCCCCACCCTAACCAGTTGTCTCAGGACAGGAGGTACTTCTGGACTTCCCTCCACGGCTAGAATAGCCGGAAGGATGTGAGTGTGTGGTCCCAGGGGCTGGACTTGGCTCCTCACTCGGAACGGGGTCATTAGGAAAGTTCCCAAACTCTCCCTCCCTAAGCAATCACGAATCCACAATTAATTCTCCCCCATCAAAGTAAGCCTCATAAAAATATTTTCCCTTAAACTTAAAGAAACCCCAGTAGGACAAATTCTCTCAGAAGTTTAAATAGTTGTAGCATTATTGATCCATCAACAATTCCTTGAATTAGCGCCTAAAAACACAAAGAAGCCCCTGTACTTTTTCACAAGTCCCTGTGGAATTTTCCATGCCAATGAAAACAAGTTACACTTTAAAAAGAAATTTACCAAGAGCATCATTTCCAATCACCAGTGCAACCACTTCATGCAGTTTCTTGTTTGTTTGTTTAGGATTCAGACATTTTTTTTTTGAAGATTTATTTTATTTATGTGACAGAGAGAGAGAGAACAATCAGGGGAAATAGCAGAGGGGGGAGGGAAACAGACTCCCCGTTGAGCAGGGAGCCCAATGCAGGGCTCTATCTCAGGACCCTCGGAACATGACCTGAGCTGAAGGCAGACACTTAACCGACTGAGCCACCCAGGCATCCCTAGGATTCAGACATTTTTTTTCTAACAACAACAACAACAAAAGAAATGCAGTTACAAAGTACGATGATCAAAAAGATATATTTGCAAAAAATATATATTGCAAAGGTAATTCTCTCCTATTTTTGGTTACTTTCAAGGAAAACTTTAAGTTGGAAGAGCAACATTGATACCAACTCCACTGACCTGGGTTGGCTGAACCCACAGAACAGGTCCTGTCTGACCTCCCTGCTGGGCAGGAGCCCGACAAGGATTCTCTAGTCTGACAAGTCTCAGGCCATCCCTGCTATGACTGCTCCCGCTTGACCTTGCCTCCTGCTCTCAGTGAAACTCAGCTTAGACCCAACCCTAGTTCTGTGGATGACCAAAGCCCTAGTTAATTCCCAGAGCCTACTGTCCGTCTCAAGGTTAGGGTGCCCTGGTCTGGCATGTAAATAGCCTCAACTCCTTGGGGTCCTATCCGTGGGTGCTGGGTCCAGGACCAGCCAACGAGTCCCGGGTCAATCCCACAGCTACTCCAATCCAAGGGCTTTGACTGGAGCCAGAAAAAATTATGGGAATGCAGCAAACCATCCGCCCGGCTGCATTCAGCCCTGGGTCAGTCACAATGGGTGTTCAGAACCCCTAGTCCTATGTAATCAATCAAAGACAGACAACTTCCACTAAGCACTAAAAAGCTGGGCAGGCTGTCTGGCTTTAAATCATGCCTTGTGTCACTCTGGAACTATGCAAGGGGTTAAAGCTCAGCGTGTTCCTTGACTTTAACTCATTCCAGTTTCTCGGAGGAGAACAAAGAAAACATCAGCAGTGGTCCATCAGCAGCGGTCCATCAGCAGCGCGGCGCGCTCCACACTGGGCCCAGCGCCGTATTTTCGCCCTTAACTCGGAATTTCCCCTCACCTACAGATTCCACAGGAATCTTTTGTTTTGCTGAATGATGGCACAGCTGCTTGTTTTTGTTCATTTACTGTGCTTTAGATACACTCATGTATTGGTATTTATGTATTCACACATATACAGAATATATAAATTTACCACAAACTGTACATATTCCAACAAAGGGTGCACTTTTTTCAGTTTTATGGCTAAGTGTACTTTTTAATATTTTTAACTGGAGTCACACGTGCCTATTTTAAGAAAGTAAAGAAAGTTTTATAAAGAAAAAGCAAATTACCTTCCAGATCCGTCCTCCTGAGGTAACACAGAAAGTTAGAGAATGGGGTAAACCTTCTGATGGGAGTACTAAAAAAAAGGTTTTAAAAGCAACCTAAGCCTCAAAGCAAATAATTAACATGAGAAAAAACATAACATTCTTTCAAGAAAAAATTCAGAGAGGAGGTGGAAAACAAGATAAAGGAAAAGACCCTGGCATGGAAAGAGGCTAAAAACCGTAGCTGTCATTGAATGTGGAGGTGAGAGTGACGAAGAATGAGCCACAAGTCAGTGTTGACCTGGGGGAGTGGGGACGACGCGAAGTTCTGGGCCTTCCATCATTCGTCAGTGAGTTTCTAACCATTAGAAAAAAGGAGCATCTAGCAGTTGCCTTCTGCAGACGTTTCCTTTCAAGTTGACACCTGTGCCCTTTTGAAAATAGCCCCGTTACCTTCTGCTCATACACCCTGGGACTGCATCTGAACAGTCTGCCAATGCCAAAAGGAAATCTTGTCCTTCTTCCCTGGAGAGAGGGATAGGGCAGCCTCAAAGGGAAATCTGGAAACATTTGTCAACAGAGACCCAGCATCTTCCAAGAACCTCTGTTCTTCCCTGTGGTGTGTGCTGGAGACTTTAGGCCCTCCCTCCAAGCAGGCTTCGAAGCCGAGGGAAGCTCCCAGATGCCCTGGAGAACAAGATCTAGGGTGTTCAGTGCCAAAAGGGTCCTTTGTGGAACCGAAAGGCAGCACAACATAGCAGAGAAGATTATGAGTAGAAGGATTAGCTGGAGAATAGAGAAGGGAGTCATCAGGACAGAAAAATACTATAAATCCTGCAGGGTCACCATCACAACTCTCAGAATAAAATGAAGGCCTCAGGCTCCAGGGACCACAGTTCCAGCTGCAAAAACGTTATAGACTGAGCATCTTTGTCTTCGTGGGAGACCAAAACAAAGATCAAATAATGGAGGGGGTAGGAAATGGGAATATAGAACTCCCTAGCTTGCTGACCTCAACGCTGCGTGTGATTTAGAAGCTTTGTTGTGTCACATGGTCATCAGTCTCTTGGCCTTTTAAAAATACATGTGTTCATAGTTATTTCATATCTGCAGAGAGAACTCTTAACCTCTCCCCAGAGCTAATTAATAATTCTTAATGAGGGCAGGTGTCTTGACTTCAGCTTCAAAGTGTGGAAAGTAACAATGGGCCGTGGTTCAGCATCCTGGCTACACATTAGAATCACCTGGAAAGTTTTAACATGTTGATGCCTGGAATCCATCCTCAGAAATTTTGATTTAATTGCTTTGGGGGTAAAGCCCGATTATCCATACTATTTTTGCAAGCTCCCCAGGGGATTTGAATGTGCAGGTAGCCAGGAGAAACATGGGGCTAAGATCACTGAGATCCTAAGCCCTTCATAAATAGCCATCCGTTCCTATGAGGTGCATAGAGAAGAAAACAAAATAACTTTCTGAGTACTACTACAGTACTGGAGTGAGCCAGGCTGGACCTAATGAGTACTTTCGCCTACACCTGAATAGCCAAAAACCGAAGCCAATCCTCTCCATCCCCAAGTCCAAGCCCAAGTGTCTGTTGGTACCACTCTAACAAGAGAGACAGCCACATCTACAGAAACATCTCATATTTTGCCACTCCTATTTTCAACCAAGAAAGGATTAGTATCTCAAAACAGAAGGAAGTACAAACCAATAAGGGCAATAATCCAATGGAAAAATGAGCAAATAACAGACATAGTTAATAGAAGACAGCCTCTAAAGTCCAACACACATGAAAGAATCTTCATCTCTGTGATCAGGGAAATGCCAGTTCTTATCACAAAGGAGACAGATACTGTTTCGCACCTCACAGAACGACTAAAATCCAAGTTTGGCAATACCAAAGGTTCGCAAGGATCTTGAGCAACAAGAACTCACATATTACTAAGGGGGTGTCGACGCGCACAGCCGCTGAGAAGAGCAATTCTGTAGTCTCTGCGCTTGTAGACGAAGCTCCCACCCTCCAAGGAATCCCTTTCCCCTTCAGTATTTGCCACTGGGGTAGGTACCGAAAAAGACAGGTATGCGAAGGTGTCCCCTGCAGCACTGTGTGTCATGTGACTCGATTAGAAGCACTACCCTCCAGCAGTGGAACAGGTCGTTGCGGTTTCAACGTCGTACAGTGACATCGTATACTCAGTTAAAATGAATAAACATCTACACGTTTCAACACAGATTAATGTAAAATGTCATGTTAAAAGTGCAAGTTACAAAATGTCGTTTTCAGTATAATACCCTTTATGTAAAATATTAAAACACAATTATATATGTGTGTTATATGTATCATATACTTATGAACAAATATGTAAAAAAAGTATAAAAACATGAGCAGGAAAAGGAATAGGAAAGTTATTACCTTGGAGAGACGCAGTATCTCCTGAGATTGGGGACGTATTTTGACTCCAACTAAAATGTTTTCCTTCCTTCCTTCCTTGTGGTTTTTTAATCTAAGCACACGTGGCCAATGTTAATGATTTTAAAACCTGGGTAAGGTAAACGGGTACTGTTATATTTTAATCTGTATCTTATTGTACATTTGAAATATTCAATAAATAACTTTTTAAAAAATGTTTTCAGAGGAAGAAGAAAAAGAAGCCGTGAATACCTCCGTCCCTAGGAGCTCTGGCGCAGTTCCTCTCTTCCTTTAATACTGAGCCGGCCACACAGCTGTGTGGGAGGAGCCTGCGGCCCCCGCCCCCCGCCTGGATCCTCTCGCCGATGGGGGCGGAGACTTCGGGGTCCCAGGTGATCCATCTCACAGCCACCACGTCAGGCTCGTGCTGCATCACCGATGTCCACTTAATAACTCAGCTTTGGAATGTGGCTGAGATTTAATCTGATTTCCAGAGCAACACACAAACCCTGGAGTGAAGGAATCTCTGTACTCCTATAATTGGTGTTTTATGTGGATTAACTGTTTGAATTATATTTAACCTATATTTGATGTGTTTCAAATGCTCTGGCCCCTATAAAAAGATCAGGTTATGAGTCATTCACGAGCACGTCGAGGAGAAATTGGAAGCAGCTGGGACATTGGAGCCAAGGCTGCAGGGCATCTGATGGGTGAGAAAACCGAGACTCGGGAGGCAATGGGGCTTGTCGGAGCCTGTGGCTTTGCCATTGCTGGACCCAGGGCTCTGGTCTCTTGACTCCCTGCCCAGTGCTCAGACCCCAGGCTGCCATGGGGCTCCTTTTCAAGGACAGGTGAAATACCCTCAGGGGAGAGAAAACTAGGAAATCTGAAGCTTTTCGCCCATTCCTTTTTTTTTCTCTGTGGTGTTGCTGTAGCTCTAAAAATTTACAGAAACTAAGTTATTACACATTTTAAGCAACCAATTTATTTGAGGAGCCCCGACTTGAAGAAATGGCTCTCTATTTTTTAAAGATTTTATTTATTTGAGAGAGAGAGAGTTCAAGAGAGCACAATCGGGGATAGGGATGAGAAAGCGGCGGAGGGAGAAGCAGACTCCCCTGAGCAGGGACCAGAACCAGGGACTGGATCCCAGGACCCTGGGATCATGACGCTGGCTGGCCAAAGGCAGGCACTTAAGCGACTGAGCCACCTAGGCGCCCCTGGCTTTATATTTTTTAAATGACTGCTTTCAACCATGTCCTTTCATATCATCCATTTCATCCGCTAGTGTTATTTGAGGCAGATTTGATATCTTTCGGGACACTTTTAGTTATTAAAATTTGTCCAGACTAACCTCATACGTGATTCAAAGCTCAACCCCCACTTCTCCAGAGCAGGCTTGGAATGGGTAGGTGTGCTTGGTATGGGGGTGAGACCTGCTGTACCACCACCAGCCCCCTGCTTCTCGGGGGCTAGCTCGCTCTCTGTGGGGGGTGGGGGTGCCAGCTCTCTTACTGGGGGCTTCGAGATGGAGAGATTTAAGAAATCAGCCTCTGTGGCTAGAGGTTCTCTGTTGGGGATGGGGGGGGTCACTGGTGTCACACTGGTTTGTAGTGGTTTTCTCTGAAACTGGAGGCCTCTGTTAACCAGGAGCCCATGGTGCCAGGGCCAGTCAGAAACCGGTGCCCCCAGGGAACCTTCTGGTACTGTAGATGCATTCTACCTTGCCCTACTCTCCCCTCAGGCATCCACAGGAAGAGTATGGGCTCATGAGTCAGGCCCCTCAAAGCCGAGGGTGCGGCAGAGAGCAGGCTGTTGGAGGACACGCACTACGCACGTGTGCTTTCCCAGGCTCCAATGCTGTTCCCACAGAGGCCCCCGCAGGCCTTCCCTGATCCAGCATTGCTGCCAGGAGGACGCTGAATCCCTCACAGACCTGGTTAAGGCCTTGCTTCTACCCTGGGAGGACTCTGTTTTACTCGATTAAACTAAGGACTGGTCCTTGAGTCCCAGTGAATAATTTATCAGTAACTGCATCCATGTTCTTTCAGAGTCAAGCTGGGGAAGGAGGAAAAAACCACAGAGGCCTCACCCATCCAGGTGGTAATACCGAAGGTGATAGAGGAAGCATTCAAAGCATTCATTCAAATGGCCATTTTGTCTTGTTTGGTTGCAGGGAGGAAGGAAGAGAGAGGAGAGGAAGGAAGATATGCCTGTTCTAATAAACCTTTTCTTTTTTCTTTGTTCTTTTTTCTTTTCTTTTCTCTTTTCTTTTCTTTTCTTTCCTTTCCTTTCCTTTCCTTTCTTTTTAAGAAGGTCGCTAGGAAGTTACCTCTGGAGGCAGGATGGTCCCCTCATCTGACCACATCCATTGCCTACAGCCGTTAGCTGTCCTGCCTTTCTCTAAGGAAGGCTCTGGGGTGTGTTTCTGTCTGAGGCCAACCCACGTCTGAGGTGTCTCCATACCAAGAGAGCTGTGAGCAATCTACCCCTGAAAGGAGATGGTCTTCAAAGACGGCAACATTCATACCAAATGGCAGGTCTGTTTGGCTCTTTGGAGCTTGTTAGGGACCATCTATTTTGGATGGAACTTGGACATACCTTAATCCCTGTCAGTGTACAGCCTTCAGCAGCTAAGCCCGTTCCTTACGGGCTCTTATTTAAAATTCTGTCTTTAGTGCTAAAACTTGCAAACCTTTGAAGGTAGATCTCTGGATAGAAATTGATTTGAACTATATAGTCTTGAAATAATCCATGGAATATTTGGGGTAAGTACGAGAAGTCATGTATTATGTTATTTCAATATTTTTTTATGTTGCTGAGATGTTCAATCATGTTACATGTTCCGTGCTCTGGAGATGTTTCCAGTTCTGGTTAGAAGTTAAAGAACTGATGTTAATATACATTGCACTCACACCTTGTAAATGTAGAGGCCCGGTTTCGGTCAGACACTGGAAACAACATTCTGAGACTAATGTGGGATGTCCAGGGAGAGATTTCATTTCTTTAGAGGGTCAACAAGATGCCTATCTTTTTACCAATTAAATAATGTATCTATTTTATTTTCCCCCCTTAGTTTACTAATTTGCATGGTATTAATTTTCCTTTCAAATATACGGTCGGGGTGCCTGAGTGGCTCAGTTGGTTAAGCGACTAAACTCTTGGTTTTGGCTCAGGTCATGATCTCAGGGTCTTGAGATCCAGCCGCACGTGGGGCTCCATGCTCAGTGTGGAGTCTGCTGGGGATTCCCTCTCCCTCTGCTCCTTTGCCTGCATGTGTACATGTGCCCCCCCCCCCCAAATAAATGAAGAAAATCTTCAAATATATAGTCATGGTGCTTCTGGCTCACTGGGTGAAGCATGAGACTCTTTATCTTGGGATTGTGAGTTCAAGCCCCATGTTGGGTGTAGAGATTGCTTAAAAATAAGATCTTAAAAAAACCCCAAATATACAGTCATTACATTGTATGTCATTCATGTTGGTTAAAATTCTTCTCCCCTTTAATATTTCATAAAAACCAAGATATAGTGAGTCCTGGCTTTCTATCCCAGTTGTAAAGAGCAACCTCATTTACGACCCAGAGAGGAAAGGATGACTCACAGTCATCTTCTCAGACTAGAAGCATGTAGATCTAAAATATTTATAATGTGGGCAGGTCAAGGATAAGTGCACTTGAGGGTAATTGTATGTGTGCAATTAGCAGGATGCCCAGCCTGACGATATACAGAAAAATGACACTTCCTGTAACACAAGCCTCTCTGGCTAAAGCGCACCTTCCAAATGCCTCTGAAACACTTCAGAGTGCCTGTCATTAGCAGGTACCACAGTGATGGTTTTAAAGGCCACCATGTCCCTTTGTAGAAGTGGCTGGTTCATTCTACCCATCTGGTTACAACTCAAGGCTGTAGTTTCCCATTAGAGAAAATCATGGGGGTTGAAAAATGTGAAAGAGAGGAGAGAGTATGCGTGTGTGAGCATGTGGGTGTGAAGAATTCCAGGAACCCAATCAGAAATGCACCTTTGGGACCCCAAACTACAGAGGATGTGACAATCCTGGCAAGCCACGGGTTATGGCGCCTTACCTCCCTTTATCCTACGGATGATTTAGTAGAGGCACCTTCTCTAGAGATGCTGAGAATTGACAGGGAGAGCTGGATCTCTTTCCTTCATCAGGACTTTTATAAGCACAGAAACCCCGATTTACTCTCTGGCACATTCCTGCTCGTTCCGACGGATGTCAGTGAAGACCTAAATGTCTGTTCCGCTGGTGCCCTTACTGCTGTTGCTACTAGAGCCCTTTCAAGGAATCTTCTTTCCCTAGGGCAGTTTGTATGCCTTCAACACTGATTCTATTCAAGGTGTCTATTCATTTTCTCTGTATCTTTTTATATTTTGAATAATTGATGCTGGACTTTTCCCTTTTCTATGCTCTGTCTCAGATTCCCTTTGTCATGTAAAGTGAAAATGTCCCATTTTCCTGCCCTCCGTTAACCTGGCTACTTGATTGTAAAGCACGTTCAGTTTTCCATCCAGAAACATAATCGAGATACTAGTATTTCTACAGCCTACCCAGCTGCCTTCTTCCTCTCTGGGGTGGAGGGGTAGTCTGTCACTTCAGCAAAGCTGGGGCTAGGTTTCCCGGAGTCCTCCTCCTTGCACAGTTGGCTTGGGTCAGGAGGGAAATTTTGTTTGCGATTCAGAAGGCAGAAATGAAGTCGCTGTTTTCTTTTTGTGCTCAGAAGGTTGGTGCCGGCCCGGGGCGCTGGCGTCACTCACACCCAGCCGTAGAGCTTCAGAGGCTCCCACCAGATGGCCAGACCACAGCGTTTCCGGCTCCCTCCAGGTGTCCTGCAGCAGCTCCTCCAGCTCTCAGGCCGGTGTGCTCTCCTCCAGGGCCCAGGGGCTGCCGGCTGCTTCCGCAGCTCGCCCGCGCTCTGGACTTGGCGCCTTGAAGGTAGGTGAGAGTCCCCTCTGAGGTCCAGCCCTCCTTGCAGATTCTGCCTCCTCCTCACACGGTCCAGTTTCCTCTGCTTCCCCTACTTCCCACCCATCTTCTCTCTCCAATTGCCTGCCTGCGAACTTTGAGTTCCAGTACCAGAGGCAGAAGCAAACTTCACGGAGACTGTTCAACCAGCTCCCACACTGCATAAGGTCAAACCCCCATGTCAATCCCTTGTTATTATGTCACACCTAGTGATGGTGCTTCTCTGATAAAGCCTTTGTGGATACACTCCTTTTACTTGGTGGGGTGCATTTTGGCAAATAAAGGTAAAAAGGATTTAGGATACAACTGTTAAGGTCAAGGTTACCTGTCCATTAGCCTCACCTGGGTGGGAAATTTGCAATTACATTTAAACATTTCTATTTGGGTCAAACCTCTGGAATTCAAACCAATCCCGTTCCATGCCACCAGCTTCCGTCCTAATGCTCAGAGCAGTTTAGGGTTTTTTCCAGCAGTTCTGCTGTAGGTTCTCTTATGTGAACAACACCGGGATGGGTTAATGGAGCACTGAGTGGCCAGGGTACAAACAGCACCTTTGGGAACCCCCGGCTGCCAGTCTTCCATCAGAACTGGGCGGTTCGGGGCATGCTGCCACTCTCTGATCTGCCCAATCAGCTCCCTACCACATTACAGGACTCCCACATCCTGCAAAGAGGTCTTTTCAGGGAAAATCATGATCCTGTTGGGCAGCCAAGCAGTGAGAATTTATTTAACTCTTCTACATGGGTGGGTCTGTTGATTTTTAAGGATATGATTTAAATTATGAGAGTTGCCCAGAAGCCACAAAACTACATTTTGGTTACATGCATATTTATGCACAGAGAGCTGGTGAGATCTGGAAAACACTTTAGGAAATTCTCAGTATTGTTCTCATAGCTGAACTTTCCTGAGTATAATGCTTTTTTTTTTTAACATGAGAGTTTCTTTTGGATCAGACTTAGGTATATGGGTCATGACTTGTACAGGATCTTAAGTAACCCCAAACCTAGATGAATAAAAGCAGTTTCCAAACACAGCTGCCTAACAATGAAGAATTGCCAGTGTTCTTTTTATGAGGGGAAGAAAAGGATATTTTCAGAAATTTGTTTTCTTTCCTCTGGAGTTTTGTTTTTCACTCAATCCAAGAATGAATACTTATTTCTTGTCCAATAAATAGCCATCCTTATAGTAATTTGGAAGGTGGTCTTACTGCCTTCATCGTCTTTAAACCTTAGCTAACTTACGTTGGATTCACTTTGTATAATAAGTTCAAGCAAAGAGACTACTATCTGTCCAGCTGCGCCTAAAAGCTTTAGTTCAACTACATGATCCTGGCAAGAAAGAAGGTCATAAAAATGGAAGCCAAGCATTACTCACATAAAGGAGACTACGTCTTTTGATGGTATCTTCCATATTCAGGTTTATCAGTGTGGATCATTAGAGCTTTGGGTGTCCCGGGGCCATACTAGTCTGAGGATACACAGAGGCTCATGCACGGAGGGGCATTAGGGTGAACATACATATGACCTCTCTTTCACTCATCTGAGTTCAATAATAATTAAGAGCTAGACACAGGTGTCAGAGAAGTGAAAATGGAAATTATCGGCTTTCTTACTGAGAAATGCTAAATTAGAGGACAGAGCTAGTTGTGCAACAATAGGCTTATTCCACATTGCCCCCAGTCACAGGCACAGCTGGACAATCTCAGTCCTCACCCATAGGGTCAAGGACCGTCCACTAAGCTTCCTGCATGATCAGGAACAGATGAGTCAGGAAATCCCAAAGGAGAGGAGGGAGGAAAGGGATGATCAGAGTATGCCCGGTTCCTTCCTCTAAAATCACTCATCAGAGAAGTCATTATTCCTTTCATGGTGAGAAGAGAGTAAAGGATGAGGAGAGAAACCAGAATGTTGTCCTGGGGATGTCCCTCCCAATGAACACTGCTGCCCTTCCTGGGCTCTACTGCTGTCTCCTACCAGATTCCACCACGGCTTCTGGAGCCCTTGAAGAACCCAAAGCAGACTAATGACCTTTAGCAGGTCAGGAGAGAATGTTTCTATTCTTCATATATTTTGTGGCAGCATCTTACCAACAGAATTCCAATTTTTCTCAGGCAGGCAATGTGACAAGCTATTTTTTTTTTTACCCCAGCCCCTTTGCATCAAGGGATGGCCATGTGGCACAATTTGGACCAATGACACATAAACAGAAGTCTTCTGAATTTTTTCTGTGGAATATTTTGCTTTCCAAATTTTAAATATATATATAGGTAAATATATATATATATTTAAAATTTGGAATATATATATATATTGCTAGTAGTATCCTCCTGTCCCATTCCCTTCTTCCTGCCTTGGATTCAAATAATGGAGTACAGCCATCTTGCCGTCGTCGAGAGTCAGTGATGAAGGTGAAGACCAGCACAGAAAGGACACTACAGCTGATGTGTAGAAAGAGACTAGGTGCCTGGTGTTACTGTTGATTAGCTGAGTTAAATGAGCATCAGCCTGCTTCTGGGTTTCTTGTTATGTGGAAAAACAAAAAGAAAAAGACATCTGTATAGGACACCTTAAGATGGGTTTTCTGTTACTTGCAGATAACTTTGATCTGAACTGAGAGTATCCCTGTTTCCTGATGCAGCTTCAGGAGGGAAAATCATGAGGAAGCAAAGGATGAAGGAGGCACCTTTCTTCTCTCCCCCTACTCCTCGCAGCCAGCCAGAGCATCCAAACCAACACCGGTGACCGCAGGGATAAAACACGATGTGGCCACTTCACCCCCACCCCATCATCATTTAAGAGCACTGTGGGGCAGAGCCACTTTCACTGTCTATACGAGGCCAAGGATTCACCGCCTTGCTGACAATAATCACAGAGTCCATTCCCCTGGCTTTTTGTGTAACGTAAGGGTCATCTAGCATTTAAAAAAAATAGGATACATTAGAATTCTATTTCTAAAGTCTACTTATAAAAAGCTATTTCGTCACCAACTTTTCCAGCTTTAGGCAATCAATTTCATTTTCTGCAAACTCAATTACTCGTTATCATCTTCAAAAACAGATTTGTATTGAGTAGACACAGAGCCTGAATTAAAGAGACTCCCAATACTAGATCAATAGAGAAATCACATTCTTCCCACACCCCCACCAGGCAGTGCATCCTCAAATCCCAGGGAGCTCCATCTTACATAATTTAGTAGTATTCTATAATAATAAAAGAGGTCAGAGGATGTAGGGAGGGAGAAAAACCACCACCATATCATTCCCTTAAAGGCTGCTTCCTGAGATATACACAGTTGAAAAAGATTACAATCCAAAAAAAAAGTATCTGGATGCTAATCAGAAATATAAAGTAATATTTTTTTTTTCTACCAAGAAACATTAACAGATCCTGGGAACCTTGCAAGAAATAAGTACATATTTGATTACTGGTTTTTTCACTTCCTTCTGTAAGAGTGTAAAATTCTTTTAAATTAATCTGTATATTTATGGTGATGTTTCCTGTCACTTTGTGGTTTCCATATACTTAGATAGCTCTGTGGGCCAGTGAGTCTTCTTTTTTTCTGGCTGTATTGGTTAGAATGCATTGAGCTTCAAGTAATAGAAAACCTAATAGTGGTTCAAACCACAAGGACATTTATTGTTTAGTTATCAAAAAGTCTTGAGGCAATCTGTCCTGAGTTTGTTCAGTCACTCGATGGTATCGTCTAGTACTAAGGGTCTTTCTGTCATTCTACCTTGCCCTCCTCAGAGCTGGTGATGTTTCAAGATGGCCGCCACAGCTTCCAGAATCAATCTTCATAACAGAAAAGGCAGAACAAAAAGACAAAGGCAAAAAGGGTCTTCTTAATGAGTTTGCAATGACGGGCATTTTAAAGGAATCACCAGTTGCTGTTTGGAGAATAGATTGGTGGCCAGAGTGAAGGCTAAGAGACCCATCAGAGGTTATTGCAATAGTCTCGGGCAAAGATGTAGGTGTGTGGACTGAGGGGAAGGTGAGGAGCCAGTGAACAGCCTTCAGAGTCTGGATAACACTCCAGGCTTGAGCTGACAGAACTTGCCGATGGGTGAAAGGTGCCACGTAAGAGAAAAGGAAGAATCCAGGATGACTCGTAGTTTCTCAGCTAGGAGCGTCCTAGTGCCTTTGATCGAATTTTGGAACATGGCGGGGAGGGACAGGTTTGGAGGAGAAAATCGAAAGTTCTGGTCTCTTCAGTTTGAGATCAGGTATCCAAGTGAAAATGTTGAGTTGGCGGTTGAATATATTTGTTTGGAGTTCAGAGCAGAGATCCGGATGGAGGTTTAATTTTAGAATCATCAGCGTATAGGTCCTATTTAAAGCCACAGCCTGGATGAGATCACCAGAGAGTGAGCGCAGGCGGAGAAGAGAAGAGGCCCTTCAACAGGTGGAGACTGGGAAGATGAGGAGGACCCAGCAAAGGTCACGGAGAAAGAGGGGCTGGAGAGGTGTCAAGGGAACGAGGTGTGCTCGGGGTTGTGGACGCCGCAGGCAACTGTTTCAAGCATTGTTTCAATCGACCATGCCAATGCTACCAATATGTCTCGGAAGATGAAGGCAAAGAATTGATCTGCTCTGGGGCTTGGTGAACACCTAAGCAAATGCCTCAGGTGGATAAAAACCGAGCAAAGCAATCCCAGCGACCGTCTCCCCCTGCGCCACCGCAAGGCGACGACAGCTTTAGATCTGTGTGTGTAGGTAAGGACCCGGCAGCTGGCAAGGGAAACTCCGCAAGTTGTTAAACCCCTTGCTTGAGATGTGTGCTCGGGTGTTCCCGACGTTGTTCTGAGGATTAAATGGATAATAAACGCCAAGTCTGGTGCAGTACGATCACTCAGTGATGGCAGTATTATATATTCAATTCGATTCTACTCTATTCTAATAATATTATATTTTTATATTGTGGTGACCCTAGTGAGTCCCACTTAATTTTAAGCTCTCATTTCAGGCTGTTGATTAGCACTGTTCCAAAGACAAGCGCTAAGTTTTTGGAAGTGATTGAAAGTAATCACAATGTCATAGAGCTGAAAGGACTGGCGAGATTATTTACTCCGTTCTCCGCACTTGACATGTAGGAAAACAAAGGCAGCAAGATTAGGTGACTTTCTCCAGATCACCCACACCCACCAAAGTAGGAGCAGAACACGGGTCTCCCCATGCCGAAGGCTTTAGGATTAGTGACGGAAAAACTCACCGGGAGAGACTGAACTGTCCATGTCAGGGGATCTATTTCAGATAACTGAAGCCTGTTCCTTTTAACTACCAAAACTTAATAGCAATCATTATGACCATCATTATCGCTCTCAATTAAAATCTTCCAGTGTTTTGATGAAAACACTTTTCCTACACAATGGAGTTATTTTAGTCTAGAAGATGTGAAATGCTTGAAGTTAGCTTTTCTTGTTACCTTATTTCTTTGCCAGCTGCTTTAAGCTTTGAGAAGTCCCTCTGACTTGTAAAGCAAGTGACAACTTCATGTGACAGTGTTACACAATATTGTCAAAGTGAGCACTAGATATTTTCTGAAAAGACAGAAATCTAAGGAGTTAAGAACACCAACAAGCACATGATTCTGCACCTAAGAGCATCCACAACTGTAAGAGTATATTTATTTATATTTTATACACATGTAGAATCATAGATGTATTATTCAGGAGACGCCAGTGCACAACACTGATCTGAAACTCACAGAGAAATTAATCTTAAATGAGTCTGTAGTGTCTCTCCTTCAACGCTTCAGAGTGTACGTGGAGTTCGTATATATTTAGTTTTTGAAATAATTTGTATCTCTGTAGCACTTTTCCATAGAGAAAATCCAAACCTTGCTTTATTAAACACTCAAATACTCCTATAAGAGATGAAGAATCAGATATTATTATTCCTATTCTAGAAATAAGAAAACTGATATCTCAAAATGTTAATATGCCCAGAGGACTTATATGAACAGTTAACAAAGTCCCTTTCTCCTTCTTGCCAGTCGATCTTTGAATATCGTCTTGAAATCTGAATTTAGCCCTCAGCATTTTCAGTGTTCCAGAAATGGACCTTGTGAGAAAACAAAGCACATTGATTCCTGGTGCTCACAAATCCACTCTCGACATTTCCTAGACTAGTGACCACAGGCTCAGCCTCTGCCTGCCTCTAAGGTCATGTGGTCGTTGTTGCTACAAGGATCATGAATCTACCGCAGTTCACTATTAAAAGTAAATTGTCGGTCTCTTATCTTCTATCCAATATTGTTAGAGCAACTAAGCTGTGCATCTCTCCAGAGTGAAGTCGCAAGTAACAGACCAGCAAAGCATTCCTTCTTGACCTACCTAGATCTTGGTGCCTGTGAGCGACTAGAGATACTGCTGGATGCTGGGCGTGCGGAATGTCCTGGAGGAACAGCGTGGGTGGGAGCATTAACATTAAAGTAATGCGCATGAAGTGCTTTCTTGCTCAAAGAATATGTTCAATACATGTTAGCGTTTGTTATTCTTAGTATTTGTAGCTTAGCTGGTTGAATTTGGGAAGAGCTAATAACTACAGTTCTGGTTACCATTTATTAAATTAGGCAAATCTCATGATAATGTTACAAAGGAGATTATCATATTCCCCATTCTGCGGACTTGGGATTTGACTAATGTTTCTCTGATTTTACCAAGCTTGTTTGTTTATTCATTTGTTCATTCATTCATTCATTCATTCACAAATACTTACCAAGCTCCTGTGTACTAGGACCGAGCTAGGCAAAGAGGTGAACAGGACAGACCTAATCTCTGCCCTCACAGAACTTAGGAGTCTAGGGAGGAGTACAGACAAGTGAGACCCAATGTCATGATGTCGCAAGGCTCACTCTCATTCTTGCCCTACCATTTTGAATGCAAACCCCTGTCCTTCTCTTCATGCTCCTAAAATAAATTCACTCTCTTAGGCCAAGATGAAGGGTATTTTACTGAGGCATGCACAGGAGAAGTAGTTTATACCTCACAGAATTTCTCTCTGAAAGCCCCCATAAGCGTCTTTTCCCTCATACCACGTCAATCCTTAACCTCCTTACCCATCTACACCACCCCCAGTCTTCCAGTCTAGGGACAGGCCCCTGGCCCAGGGTCTGCCCTGAAAGCTGCTCTCTGGATCTTTCTTCCTTATGCACACTACTTAAGTCTTACTCTCAAGTGTGCAATGAAGTTCTCCCATTAACAAGATATATCTTCCTTATAAGATAGCCAGGGGATTATAAGTAAATTATTACTGTTCTGGTCCTGTAAGTCAACAGAGAGGTCTACTGTGGTATGATCCCCTGTGTTAAAAGAACACATTAGAGACTTGGAACTTGGACTTAGGGCAGCAAGGCAGGTGTCCTGGAAAAAGTGACATCTAAAGTGTGGTGGATGTTACAGTTGCCTCCTTGATGTCCATTGTTCAACTCTTGGTAACTCCCCTGATGTGGTGGTAAAGATTGGAGCTGACTGGGGGGGAGGGGGGGCAATAGTCATACCTTCTACACGAACCCCACATGGTTTGGGGGAACAGTTTCACCCTCCTCAACTCAAGTCTAATAGCATAAGTTCATCGCTCTAGCCAGTTTTTTGGCTCAGGGGTAAGCAAGGACTAAGTGGCAATAAGACTATAAAAGATGTGGAAAAGAGGGAGGTTTGGGTGGGAAGAAAGTCTGGAAAAGAAATGCTATCTTTTCTCTAATGGACATGAATAAGGAAGTGCACAAACTTTTTAAATTTTTTAATTTTTAAGCAACCTCTGAACCCACGACCCCGAGTTCAAGAGTCACAAGCTCTACCGACTGAGCCAGCCAGGCGCTCTTGGAAGTGCACAGACTGAGTCATTACTGTTGGCGATTCGATCACCACAAGGACCAGCAGCCTCGGCAGGAAGGTTATGTTGCCCCGCAGAGTGAAGAGTTAAACCGAAATTCAACCCTTCGTTGCCTGGTAGAGCTGCTGAGCCAACCTCAGTGATGTGAACCTCTCTTGCCTAGGAACGCTTGGCTTGAGTTTTCTGTTACATACAATCAAACCCAAACTAACTGATACAGAAGGTGAGATTTGATCAACAAGTAGGCAAGTCCCTGATCTATAAGTTACGAGTTCATTTAAACGAGGCAGTTTGATTTTCAAGAAAAACATAAAATACAAGACAACTCCTACGTACAATTACCAGCCTGACAAAAATTTTTTTTAAAAAAGACCTGATTTATTGGCATACACACATAACACACACACATCCTACTCACAAATTCCCAAACTTAAAATGATTAGGAACTACCTAGGGGCGCCTGGGTGGCGCAGCGGTTAAGCGTCTGCCTTCAGCTCAGGGCGTGATCCCGGCGTTATGGGATCAAGCCCCACATCGGGCTCCTCCGCTGTGAGCCTGCTTCTTCCTCTCCCACTCCCCCTGCTTGTGTTCCCTCTCTCGCTGGCTGTCTCTATCTCTGTCAAATAAATAAATAAAATCTTTGAAAAAATAAAAATAAAATAAAATAAAATGATTAGGAACTACCTAATGTGACATTTAAAAAGAAAACTTCAAAACTTTGTTAGAACACTTAAAAGATGATAAGATGATTCAAACAAGAAATAGAGACAATTCCAAGGTAAAAAAGACAATAACATTAAAATATCTGAACAAACCAATAGAATTGGATTTGAGTTTCATGTATAGATTTAATACTATTCTGATTGAAAGCCCAATAATTATGTTCAATCCATAAAATTATTCTAAAATGTGTGCATAAAAATAATAATACCATCAACATAGAGTATAGAAAAGAAAGGCAGTGGGAGTTTCTGCCAATATCAGCCATTAAAAACTCCTATATAATAGAATAAGGATTAAAGTAATGTGCTAGATAGACCACAGATTAATGGAACCAAATAAAGAGACTTAAAAGGCCTAACAATTTTTAGAAGCATTTGTGTAGAATAAATGGAAGTAAAACTATATATACATGTATACGCATGCATATACATTTAAAATATTTTAATGTATTACAAAATAGTTTTTTTAAATATAAGGAGAGAACGAAGATGTGTGGCAGACACTTCTCAGCTGATTCAACGGTCTTTATCAACCTTCTCTTTTTTGTTGCATTCTATTAAAGCAGGAAGAATTAAATTCAGCTAAATGTGACCATATGAGGCAGTTCTGACTAATGAGACATAAATGAAAGTTTGCTAGTAAGTTTCTGAGAAAATTTTTTGTTTTCCTGATAAAAGAAACTGATGTGGTTCCCATTGCCTTTCCTTCCTGTTGCTTTGAATGCAACATTCTTCCTGCTTTAAATATCGACAAGATAGCTTGAGGTTCAGCAGCCATCTTGGGACCATGAGGTGGTAAGCATGAGGGAAAGGCAAAGAGAATTTTAGAGTCTCTAGCCCCAAATCACTGAGATGCTGAAATGACGCCAAAAGCTACTATATCAATCATGGTTTGTTTTGTTTTGTTAAAGCTTTTTTGTATCCGATGATGCCCTGATCCATTAAAAATCTTGCTGGCAGGACAGAATGGCTCTTCCAGGGCTAGCTAATATCTCAAGGCAATAAACAACTTACTTGGGAAGTGCACTTCTCACATACACACCAACCACCCCCTTTTACTCTCACACACCAAGCCTCAGGGCCAGGTACCAGGCACCTAGAGACACCACCGTAATAGCCCCAAACCCACCAGAATTATTCAAACTAGTCATTCCTAAGCTGTTTACTCTGACCTGTCTTGTCCTGCCCGCAGAAACCCCAAATAAAGGCTCTGGCCTACGCCTTCTCTAGCTACTGCTTCTGACCAAAACCTGACTCTTCTGCAGTCCTGCGTGGCCTGGCATGCCCTCTTCAATCGGGAAATGTAAATAGTAAATTCTTTTTTTCAATGGCACAGATCTCTCTGTGTCATTATTCAGTCACCTCTGTAAAGTAAAATCCCACAGGTACATTTCAGGAAAGCTGTCAACCTCTGGACTTCCTGTAGAGTGAGAAAACTAACCCCCTATTTGTTTAAACCACTGGTGTTTGGATTTTTGTTACTTGCCATCACATAATCATAACTGACCCAAGGAATATTTGATAAGAGGTGTAGAAATTAGTGGTAACAATTTTAAAAATAGCTAAGACTTGATATAATTCAGCTAGATTAATAAATTTTTTTTATTATGAGAAAAGAACAGAACATTGAATAAAAGACTTGGCGGATCTGTGAAAAAGAACATTTTTTTCCCCGAAACTTCTTAAGGAATCATGAAGAAAGTTATGTATAGGGACGCCTGGGTGGCTCAGTCAGTAGAGTATCTGCCTTCAGCTCAGGTCATGATCCCAGGGTTCTGGGATCGAGTCCTGCATTGGGCTCCTTGCTTAGCAGGAACCCTGCTTCTTCCTCTGCTTGCTCTGTCTGAAACTCTCCCTGCTTGTACTCTCTCTCTCTGACAAATAGATAATCTTAAAAAAAAAAAGTGACGTATATAAATTTTAAACTTCCGTACAATGAAAAACAGCAAAACTGTAAGAAAATAGAGAAAATGAAAAATATATATCATATGTGACAGCATATAGGGTCATACATAAAATATAAAAGGAGCTTATTCAAATTTATTAGTTATATTTCTTTACTCTGATAGATAAGTGGACAAAGAATATGAACAAGCAATTCCCCCCAAGGAAAATAGAAATAGTAAATAAACACCTGAGAAAATGTTCAGCCCTGGTAGTAATCAAAGAAATGCAAATTAAAGCGACCTTGAAATGTTATTTGACACCTACTAAATTAGCGGTTTTTAAATGCATGGGCTGGCAAGGTGCTGGTGATAGGGTGTTCACTTCAGGCGGCACTACAAACCGGTACCAGCTTTGAGAAAGCTCCGTGGCAAGTAAGGAGAGACACCCGTGCCTTTTAACCTAGTGATTCCAGATTTTGCAATTAGCCCTAAGGAGACTAATTGAACAGAAGCAGAGAGACACCCTCAGCAGTGTGCTTCAGAATCTTTGCAATTCAATCAAATTCAATTAACATATATTTTACACATTCCACCTGTCAAGCAGAGGCAACAGGGAATTAGAAATTAATAAGACACTGTGTCTGACCTCAGGGGGCTCACAGTCTGGCAGAGCGGTCAGGTAGGTAAATAAGCAACACGACAAAATGGTGCAGTAAGCCCAGCAATAAAAACACAGATGAAGTCAGATGAGCTAGATTTTTATGAGGCTTACCTAAGGGGACAAGAGGAAACTACAGGCAAAAAGGTACATAGAGTTAAAATAGGGACAATGAGTCATCCAGCACTATGAGAATAGAGATTCCAGGAGTAAGTTGGTGGAAAACCAAGATTTGTGGCAGAGCGCAGAGAGCTTTTTTGACCTTGTTTGATATCTATAATAGTAAAATGTGGAACATTCTTAAATCACCAGCTTTGGAAATATCTCTTCATGAATTATGATACACAGCGGACCATCATGCCCACCATAAGAATGAAAATTATGAAAAAGTACGTAAGACACTTAGAAACATCTTATAATAGGCAGGCAGGATACCTAGGGGGAGAGCAGCTGCTGCCTCAACGACCCTGAGCACTGGTCCAAATTCACCTTTGCCCCTTTTTTTCCCCTCAAATATAAAAAATCGAAATATAATTCACATGCTGTGAAATTCACCCATTTGAATTCAGTGCTTTTAACATATTCACGAAGTTGTGCAACAATCACACTACCTAATTCCAGGCCACTTTCATCACTTGAAAAAGAAACTCTGCAGTCCTCCTGGCCTTCAGCAACCACTAATCCACCTTCTGAGTCTGCGGACTGGCCTATTCTTCGCTTTGCCCTGAGAGAAGCCCCCAAATTACTGCTGCCCTCCCCAGGTCTGGGTAAACAGGGGCAACACCTATTCAGTGCTCTGGCCCCAGTGTGGATGCCGGCCCTCCTCCGAGTGCAGCTGCCTGAAAGCCAGTAACACCACCGATGAAAGGTTCAGACATAACTCAAGGGAATTAAATGTAGACTGTGTAAATCTAGAGAATCTGCTTCACAGACAGCCTAGCTCGCTCTGTGGGGCTCTCAAGACCCGTCATGCTAACCTGAGCCCCCCCCTGAGGTGAGCACCGCCTCAGCTCCCTCCCTCGGCGTGAGGAGAGCATGACGCATACCTTCTGGTGGAGCATCTTCATTTCTCCCCTAAGAAACTCGTAGGAGGCGTGGGGCTGTGGTAACTTGGTCTCTGGCCACCTTCACCAAGGTCATTACCTCTCTTCCCCGCCAGCCTTCTCTCCTGCCAGGCGCCATTTTGTTCCTTTCCCAGGGACACTGAATGCAAAAACTGTGGTTCTCTGTGGAAGTGACTATAGATGCGTTAGCTCGCAATTTGTGTTTGCTGTGTTTTCCTGGCTAATTAAGGAGGACGCTGCACACGTGGTGGTGAAGCTTGACCTTTCTGTTTTATGCACTACGACATACTCTCTTCGGTGGTCTCAGGTTAGAAGACCTTATCTCACTCTTTATGAGCAAACCACAGCAATAATGCATCGTCCCATTTCTCCCAGTCCCCCCAATACAGCACGAGGCAAAGATGGGGGTGAACCATGACACTGTTAAAAGCACACAGAGACAGATCAGCGATGTATTAGGGGGAGCACTGACGGGAGTCAGGATATGGGAGTTTGGATTTACTCTCTCTGTTCTCAGTTCCTTCATCAAAGTGAGAGTTGGAATAGAATGAGGCTCCAGCAGTCCCCCAGACTGAAATTCCAAAGTTTCTGTTAATTAGTAAGGTGAGGACCAACCTCATTATTTAGGACCCATCTGGTCTCAGGGACCTTGTGAGAGAGAAGAGAAGAGGAAAGAGGAGGGGATACCAGAAAGGAAGGAATTTAGGGGAAAAGAAGAGGAGGTTCAGGAGATGATGGGAAGGAAGGGGTCAAAAGGAGATGGGAGAGGACAGAGGGAGAGAAGGGGAGGGGAGTGGTGGGGACGGAAGGAGGGAGGGAAGGGAGTGGAGGGGATGAGAAGAGAAAGGGAAGGAGGGAGGGGACAGGAGATGAAGGAATGGATGGACTGGAGGAGACAGGACGGGAATGAAGGGGTGGGAACACACAGGGGACCAGAGGAGAGAAGAATGGCAAATTAACAGCCTTCATTGGGAAGAAGTTGGGAAGAACGGAGCAAACATTTCTGATGTTCTTCTGAATATCAGTTCTCAAAACCACCTTCAAGGTCCGTACCGATATTGCTCTCTCACCAGTGAGGACCTGAAATTTCAGATTCTTCAGGCCCCTCTCCTGCATGCTGAGTGAGCGATTCCCCTTGGCCCCAAGGAATTCTGGTGCAGTTAGACAGACTTCACAACAAGCTGGATTAAGTAATTCGTCCCAAATCTTCACTGAGTTAATCATGGTGCTGAAGTTCAGAGTGGGGCCTATCCAGTTCTGAGACCTGTGTTCTGTCCAGTATACTAGGCTGAGAAAAGAAACAGAGACATGAGGAAAGGTTTCAGAATGGACACCTTCCCATGCACGTAATAAAAAATGGGCTGAGAAACGGTCTCAGTGAAATCTACTCAAAAAAAAAAAAAAGCGGAAGGAAAATGTAGGCTGGGTTAAGTAAAACCCATTCAATTCAAAGGAACAGATTTAAGATAAAGTCTCAGAGGCGTTCCCAGGACAATAGGCCTTTTCCATAATTAACACGTCTCCTCCTCGGCTGGCAGTAACTCTTACTGCCTTATTCTTTAGTAGGGATCTAGATTTAACAATAGCACTTTTCATTCTCTAGCACATTCACAATCCTTAAAGCACTTTTACATCCAGTATTCCTTTTGACCTTTCACATAATAATAACAAGAGTTCAAACAAAGATTTTGGAGTAAGACCTCAGCTCGATTGCCAGCCCTGCCTTAGGAGCTGTGTGACCTTGGCCTGATGAATGAACCACTCTGCGCCTCAATCTGCTCTCTCTTACAAGATGGGGATAATGAAAGTACCTACCTCATAGGGTTGTGGTGAGCATCCAGAGGGGTAATATATGTCAGCGTTGCCCGGCAGGTACTAAGTGCTGAAGAAATGCTAACCAGCATTATATATATATATATATATTTGTCTCAAAAATTATATGGCATTTGAAAATAGGCAGAAAAGATTACTGGGCCTTCTGTCAGTGCAGTACTGAGATTAATTTTCTATTGACTTTACAACTCTGAAGATACAGGTGCTACTATGAAAATTTTTGTCTCATGAAGATGCAAATAACTTCTGTCCAATAGAGTAGATAAGCACAAAGATCACAGTTTATTGTCCTGTTGGACATTTCCCAGTTTTGTATCTAACTTGAAAATCTTCTACTTTTTTGTGTTGAATTGTGTACACACACACACACATCTCCAATGCTCTTTTGACCAGTTTTAACATCTTAATGTCCCCCTCGATAAATAAAATCTTTGCCATGTATTGTTATTATATTTGCCTGAGAGATAGGATTTTACCCTTCTGAAAAGTATGCTTTAACCTCTGAGACAGATCCTACAGGGAGGCCTGCCCCCCTTTCCTTGAGAGACCAAAAATCAAAGAGATTTTTGACTTGCCCAGAGTAGGAACAGAATTTCGTTTTCTCAAATTCCAGTCCCAGTACTTTCTGGCTCCATCATATGCCTTTGCCCAAATGATAGACAAAAGGAGAATAATAGTAATAAAGAATATAATACAAAAGAATCTAAGGCTTCAGCAGTTCCTGGGCTATCTTCACAGGCATCTCTCCATCAAAGAGGGATGTGAGAAGCCCCATGGGAAGCTGCTTTCTAAATGTTCTGCTTCTCTGCCTTGTTTTTCAAACCCAAAGAGGAAAAAGGGACAGGCTTTAAAGACAGCAACAGTCTAAAAAAAGGAATGAGGTGGGGAATCTGATCATTCACTAACCTAGTTAAAGGGAAACCAAAACTATTCTATGCAAAATACATTTAATCTATATTGATGAGGTAGAGGGAGACGGGGTTGAAACTACCTTGGAAGTGGAGCCGACCCTACCCTGCGTCTCAGAAGACTTCATATTCTCTTTTCTCAGCATGAGAGGAATGTAAGCGTTCAGAATTAGAAGGGTAATGAAGAGTGAGCCCTGTGTCGGGGGGCTGCACTCTCCGCTGGGCTCTGGGTGGGGAATGGACCTCAGCCTAGCATGGTGCCCAGCATCCAGGGGCCCCGGCTGTTCTGGAAGCAGAAGCAGCAAGCAGAGCCGAGCGGTGGGAAGGTGAACGTGGAACCAGGGTTCATTTAAATCAAGCGGTGCCTGAATCAAGTGGAAGGAGCTGCCTTTACATGTATTATAACTGCAGCTCTATTAAAACAACATAGATGAAAAGTGCATTTTGTATTTGAAAAAAAAATTCCGTCGACATTGTATTTTGGCACAGTCGGCCCTCATTTGCGCAATACTTTCATCTCTAAATTTCCCTAGATTTCTCCTGCCTCACTAGCTGACCCTTCTCAGTTTCCTTTGCTGACTGTTCGTCCTGGATTCCTCCGTGTCCCTCCACACAAGGGTCATTCATTCCTTGGCCCTATCTTTTCCCCACTACCTGGCTAAATGTCACCCCTGTGCTGATGCTTCCCAAATTTTATCTACAGCCTCAACCTCTTGCCTGAACTCGGAACTAGCATGTCCAGCTGCATGTGTAAAATCTCCACGTGGATGCCAACGAGCGACTTAAACTTAGTATGTTCAGAACGGGGTTTTTGAGTCTCTTCCGTACACTCTACACCTTTTACCCCCAGAGGACAAACTCTGAGTCAGGGCCTTTGTACATGCTGTTCTCTGGGTCTAGAACACTCTTCTGCCGGTCATTTCCTGGAGAGCTTCTTGCTGTCACTCAGATCTCAGCTCAAACATCACTTCCTTCGTGGAGCTGTCCCCACCCCCACCCCTCTAAAGTAGCCCCCCTTTTCCCCAGCACCACCACCAGCCATTCTGGTGGTCATGAAGGTAACCTGCAATGACTCTATAGCCTCACATTTATCACTACACAGGATTCTGTTACCTAAGTGCTTGCTTGTTTCTTATTGTTCCCCGCCCACCTCACAGCTCTGCTCCCCACCCCTGGCCCCTGGCCCCTACAGAAAATGAGCCTCGAAGGAGCTGGGACTCATCTGTCTTAGTCACTGCTGTTCCACTAACACCTAGGCCCTTAACAAATTGTTACTGAATGCATATATGCATGAACAAATGCATCTCTGGGGATCTGTTTTCCCATGAAACCAGAGGGTAAGTATCACAGAAAGTCTGCATGATAACTGGGAAGGAAGAAGATACCAGTTCAGGCATGACCTTGATTTCTAAATTGATTCAGGGACAGCAAATGCCACAGGGACAGTAAGAGGGCAGAGGATGTGTGTGTGTTGGGGGTATAGTAAGCAAATAGAAAAACACAAGGAATTAAATCAGTCACTTTCTAGACTTTGGGATTATAATAATCCCTAAATGTTTAGAAAACCTTTGAGAGAAAAACATAATCATTTAATTTTTATTTTGCTGAGTAAAGATATCAGGTGGAAAATTATCATCTACTGTTACTATCACCATCATGCCATAAAATAAAGTGTTTAAATTCCAAAAAAGAGAAAAGACATAAATAACCTTTACCGTTTTTTAAATTGAATAAACTTTGCTTTATGTAAACTCCATGGGTGCCTGGGTGGCTCAGTCAGTAAAGTGTCTGCCCTCAGCTCCAGTCGTGATCTAGGAGTCCTGGGATAGAGCCCCTCATAGGGATCTCTGCTCAGTGGGGAGCCTGCTTCTCCCTCCCCCTCTGCCTGCCGCTCCCCCTGCTTGTGCTCTCTCTCTGTCACATAAATAAATACATAAAATCTTTAAAAAAGAAAAGAAAACTACATATTGACTTCATTTCTCTCATTGCGCCATCATCCTTTGGAAATGTCATCCCTGACATCATGGACACAAGTGACTGGTTCAAGATCAACAAGCCATCATTGGGACGCCTGGGTGGCTCGGTCAGTTAAGCGACAGCCTTCAGCTCAGGTCATGATTCCAGGGTCCTGGAAT